>NC_056734.1:363309631-363542131 GCF_019279795.1 Protopterus annectens
GGGGGGGAGGTTACCCATAGGCATCATTCAGAGGCCATAGCACAGCCTTTGTTTGTGTTTGTCTACACCTGTCCTGCTGGCTGTGACTGTTGTTGGGTTTGTGAACCCCCTGACTGGTATGTGTGAGTCACTTACCTTGTGGGTGTCCCAGTATTGAGGGTGGTTTTGCATGGCTGCCTATGTCAGATGCGCATAGTACACTCCCTACACATGGCTGAGCACAGGTAGTGTAATGTTTGGCATCCCTTTTACTGTATGTGAGAGTCAGAGAGAGGTGTTATTCTCTGGGTCCCTCCTGTGTCAGTGTATGTGCTATGCGTTGCCTCTTTGCCAAGGCCGGGGCATACTGGGCATGTCTCCTTCTGCCTACTGGGGCAGGCTCAGGTTGGTCCTCCTCCAAGTCACTCTGTGCCTGTGCAGGCCTTGGCAGTGGTGGGGGGCTGTGTGGCCCTGCCCTGTGCTGTTCCTGCTACAGCTATTTCCACAGGATCATATTGTGTAGCATGGCACATATGATGACAATTTGGATACATGTAGCTGGTGAGCACTGCAAGGCTCCACTGGATGTGTCCAGGCACCGGAACTGTGACTTGAGTATCCCAAACACATGCTCTACTATAATTCTGGTCTGTGCATGTGCCTCATTATGGAGTTCTTGTTCGGGTGTGTGTGCATTTCTGATGGGTGTCATCAGTCACGGCTCCAGTGCATATCCAGCATCCCCCACTAGGTGACCGTGAGGGATGTCCCCATTGGCAAATCTCTGGTACAGCTGCGTCAGATGCCAGACGTGGGAATTGTGATAGCTTCCAGGGCAGCCAGCACACACATTCATTATTATGCCCTGGGCATCGCACATGACCTGGCAGTTAATGGAGGGGAAGCCCTTGCGGTTGATGTAGACCCTACCCCGCTCACTGGGTGGTGCTTTGATGCATATGTGTGTGCAGTCTATAGCACCCACTATCTCAGGGTATTCTGCTATTTGGTGGAACAGTTGCATATTGCTGGCCAATGCCTCACGGGTGTTGGGGAAATATACATGCTCACCGACATGTGCTTACATGGCATCCATGAACTGGTGGAATACCCCGGATGCTGAAGCCTGCGAGATCCCCATCATATCCCCAGTTGGCCTTTGGAAGGTACCTGTAGCTAGTATTTTTAGGCCTACACATACCTTGGTATCCACTGGGATGGGTTCCCCTCTGTTAGTTCTGTGTGTCAGGCGTGGCTGGCACAGCTCAACAATTTGCTGTAGGAGGTCCCTGTCCACCCTATAGCGCTCCACTATCTCCAGCTCATATAGTCCCTGGTAGGTTACCCTGGGTCTGTACACTCTTCTCTGTCTCATCACAGTGGGTTGGTTGACAGCATTCACATCCTCACCACCCTCAATCTCTTCCACAAGTTGCTGTATGATAGCTATTGCAGCCCCTATCATTTTGTTGTTTTGAGTGTTAAAAGTTCCCCGCTTGTTTACACTGGTGGTGCAGAGTGTGGGAAAAACCAGAGGGGAAGGTGTTTGCATAGTTTATAGTAGTGTTCTGGGCTGGGCTGGTCTGCTGCCTGTGTAATTGGCTGAGTCTGATACATTTCACCTGCCAGCTATGCTAGTTCTCCTAGATTACCTTCCTACTGCTGTTTTCCCTTCCCATTGCCTTTCTGTTTAAGCCCAGGGGCGCGCCGCATAAACACAGTGCTCAAATGTGCACAGAGCTGCTATTTCCTGGTTTAATGTTTTTTTTAAATCTTTAAAACCCAGTACATGGCGCACACACCCGCTTAGGCAATGTAAAGAGTGCTAGGCAGAGTCAGACACACCCCTTGCTTAGCTGTGCTTAGCTAGGCGCAAACCTGAGCCACAGGGCTCCAATCCGCTGACAGTATGCCTGACGCCCCCACCCCCCCATGATGTCAGCTAACTCCTAGGCTTGCACCAAAATATTCCTACTCTTACACTTTTGGGAACTGACTAGCATGCTGGGGAAAACTGGGATTCACTATCATTCCCCTCATTTGCACAGGATTGCCTGCTAATGTCTAGTTACATGTCTCACACTGAGCCTCCCCCCTTAGCAACCACTACTCACTGGCCATGTTGTCTTCTGCCTGCCACTGGCTTTCATGGCAGAATAGTGATTTTAGTTAGAATGCTTATTTTAGGTTTATTTTATTATTTTCCCCCTGGTCCCATTTGCTCTTTGCTGCCCTATGCTTAAACAACTGAGATTGGCTAAAAAAAAATAAAAGTTGATTTTTTAATTTTATAGGCTGTTTGCAATGCCAATGGCTTTATACTTGGCCATTGGCATGCTTCCTGACTGATATGCAGCCTATATTTGGAGCTGTCACAGCTCAGTTTTAGATTTTACAGAAATGTACTTGGTTACTGAGTACATTTCTGCAGATTGCACTACTCCTGCACAGCCTATTTCAAGCTTCCTGGATTTCAGATTCACCTCATTTGCATGGATTTCTTCTGCAAATGGGGTGATTTGCATACAGGGGCTTAGTCCATGCAGGACTAATGCAGGAGTGTTCGTGCATGCCCCTGCAGGCTGTTCCTGGATCGCACGGCAGACATATTGCCTGCTAGAGCTCCTGCACTTATCCTGCACGCCATGCAAGGCATGCAAAATCTGGGGGTGTGTGTTTAACAACTATCAAATTAAAGAAATATGATGATAGTCTGCATATACTGGCTCCATCTTTACATAAAGAGGATGCCATAAAAATAGAATAGTTATGTTAACTGTAGAACAAATGGTAGATAAAGCAGAAATGTTTGGATGTTGTTTAGGTAAGGAGGAACATTCAAAGAGGGTGCACAATTTCAAACGTCTGTAGTGCTTTTGCTAGTTAATTTAAAGGTGTGGGGTCATAATAATTGTTAGCTCATGTGCTTTAATAACAGTAATAGAAAAAAAATGACATTTATGTTGGGCAAAAGTGCTTGGCTGTAATAGGCACAGGACTTTGGCCTGAAAATTAAACATTTGTCTAGATCAGGGAGGTCTGTGTAAAGCACAGAAATTGCATTTCATAATGGCTTGATCTTTGCTGCAATGATTAGGATAGGTAGTGTGAGGTGAAGGGGGCAGCCGCCTGGGTGCAAAGTATCAGGGGGTGTGATTGGTCAATCCTAGTCACTCTAGTGCATATTGGCATTTACAAATAAATGCCAGTGACACATTTGCAGAAAAAAATGAGATTGGTATAATCTGTAGCAAATACAATACATATGTAGCAAACAGTTCTTTTTTTGAGGTGACAAAATTGGGGAATGGCACTGGGTGAAAAAACTAGCTAGCTGCACCTCTCAAGTGACTATAATGGTTTGCCTTGTCTGAGCTTTGTTTAGCAGCATAAATTAAACTTCAAGGAAAATCTATGACCTTTATTACTATTTCATAGCATGAATGAGAAGGGGATTTACTGTTTGTATATTTCAGCCTCAACTCATTTTATAGGTCTGGACTGGTCAGATTTTAAACTTTCTGGTATAATATTAGTTTTTAGGTGCTTTTCACTTGCTATACAAGACCACAATGAAATTCTGCTTTTATAATTTTTTCTTGGGTGTAGCAAATCTTTTCAACCCATATTAATGTCTGTATTTTTGCTTCATTTTCCATTATCATACTCCGGGTTAAAGTTATAGATTCAAGTAGATAGCTGGTTGCCTTATTTTAGTTTCTATTGTATATGGTAGAGTTGTTTCTGACTTAATGGTTTACTAGATGTTGCCAACTTTTCTGTACTTGTTAACTTTTATTTTCTCATTTTACTGCATATTCGTTTTAGGTCGCATGTTTACATTTTTTCACACATTTTAATATGCAATTCTTTTATTCCTCACTACATGATCTTAAGCAGGAAACATAGCCTTGTCATCTCTGTATCTAAGCTACTTGTAGTTTTATTCCTCTTTTATCTGTATCTTTTTCTTGTTGTCCCTTCCTCATATCTGATTTTAGTACCATAATCCTCATGTCAAGTTTCAAAATTTCAACTAATAATTGTATTTATGGAACTAAAACAGACACCTGATTTCAGTTTGGAGTAGTCTGTGAAGAGTCACTAAATATATATGTATATATAGTTTTAAGTTGTGTTTGTTAAAAGCTTTCTGTAATTGATGTATTCTAATTTATAACCACTTTTAGACATATGGGACATAGGTTCATAGGTTCATAGGCTGGTACTAGGCTATCAGCCCTAGGGCCTATACAAGCCTAGACATAACAATTCCCTGGCTATTTCTTCCCACACTATTTACTTCCCTGGACCCCTGTCTAGCAGGGCGACTGACGTAATCCCCGTGGTGAATTTCCTTTCTCCCATCCAATCGTCAAGGTTCCTTTTGAAGAGGGCCAAAGAGGTACTCTGCTTGACATGTATGGGCAATCTATTCCAGAGTCTGGGGAGTCTCTGGGTCAAGAACCTATCCCTCCAGCATGTTTTGTTTATTGTGATGACAAGGTTTAGATCCCTGTAGCATGTGGCTCTGAGGGATTGGGATTTCTTTAAGTGTAACATGTCCAACAGCTCTAGGTTTGACATGGCCTTGTATGTTAAGCAGAGATCGCCTCTGAGTAGATGATATGCAACAGAGTATAGCTGGAGTTTTTTAAGGCGGTCAGCGTAGGGCATCTGTCCAGCATGTTTTGTTTATTGTGATGACAAGGTTTAGATCCCTGTAGCATGTGGCTCTGAGGGATTGGGATTTCTTTAAGTGTAACATGTCCAACAGCTCTAGGTTTGACATGGCCTTGTATGTTAAGCAGAGATCGCCTCTGAGTAGATGATATGCAACAGAGTATAGCTGGAGTTTTTTAAGGCGGTCAGCGTAGGGCATCTGCTTTAGGCCTGTGATTCTTTTAGTGAGGTATTTCTGCGGCCTTTGCAGTTGTTGCAGATGTCTTGAGAGGTACATACCAAACGGGGCATTGTATTCTATAATGGGTCTAATGAGGGATGAGTACAGTGGGACAATGACCTCCTTTTTTCTGGATGAAAAGCCCTTAGTAATGAGGTGTGCCATATAGAAGGATTTCCTGACTGTTGTGGTGATGTGGTTATCAAAGGTGAGACCACTGTCCACCTGTGTCCCTAAGTCTCTTGTCACACTTTCGGTGTTTAGTGTACTGCCACCTATATGGTAATTCACGGATACATGTTTTTTTCCCAAAGGGGATAACTATACATTTCTTGGGATTGAGCTTGAGCCCATGGCTCTGGCACCAAGCATCTGTTTCTGTAAGGCCCTTTTGGGAACCCACCCATGATTTTGGTCTTGGGTGGGTTCTGAGTAGGTACAGTGTTGTTGTATTAGGTCTGGCCTTGTTCTTTGCTGGTCTAACAAGATTGCCTGTGCCACATATTTTTATTAATAAACCATTTCCTTTTTTCCATTTATTGTATTGTAGGAACTTGTTACTTTCTGTTTCAAACACTCTGGACACTGTTAAGTTTGGTTCTTTTCATCTCAAGTTAACTAGCACTTGTTTTGTTGTACATTTTGGCTACCTGCTAGATCATTTTCTTGCTTTTTTACAATATTAAAAATAATAATATAAGTAAGTTTGGCAAAAAATGTGAAAACAGTGAATTTTTGTATTGTGTATATAAGCGGTTCTGAAAATGAAGATGAGACAGTGGTAGATGGCTGTAATAACAAAACAATGAAAGGGGCTCTGTCCGTGGAAAAGGGTAGAGATATGTCATCAAATTACCGGAGTCTACCAGTGACACTGTGACACCTAACTGTACCAGGATCTGGCTGCTATCATTGGCAGGCCTATATCCACATTGGAGGAATCTGACAATCCAGCATCTGTGAAAAACACACACGCTTTACATACTATAAGAATGAACCCTTCACCAACACCCAGAGCTCAGTGAAAGTATTCCTATATAACACAGTGTTATGAAAAAAATATGGTGAACACACCCTGAGCAGACTGCTTTTGTACTTGTATGCCTGATGTTCCTGTAACAACAAAGAAGGCATACTCACTGCTTGTATGACCCTGAGTTGGATGAATACTGAGGATAATGCCACATATTCATCCATACTCAACTTGGGCAGACTGATGGATATTCAAGGTGCCTTTGCAATTCATCAGCCATGTCCTGCACCCCACCATGGATACCTAAACTGTCTAATTATCCAAGCAAAGATGCCAGGAATTCCTCTGTGTCTGTCAGTGGTGACTATGTGGACAGACCTCCACCTGTCCTCATGCTTCTTAGCATTTTGGGGCGCTCTTCTGAGAGTGTGAATACCATCCATTTGGGTAAAATAGCATTTACTGCTAGCCAGATGTATTCCAGGGAGGACAGTTCTCTTGCAGATAGACCACTTACGGCCTTTTAATAGTACAGAAATTGTCTCTTAGCCACACAAATCTCAAAAACTGTTTTGCTTATGTGGTAAGCCTCACTGCAACCTCTGTCTCTCCAATCGCTACCATATGGAGCAACCTTCCTTCTTTGAATCCTCTTCTGGGGGAAATTTGAGGGATGCTCATTTCCATAGATGGCTTACAGGATTAATCTTTGTTTTTCTCTCTATTGCTTTGATAATGAGATTCGTCCAGAAAGCTAGACTGCACAAGGCAGAAGTCCTTCTCATAGCCCCTTTCTGGACTCATCAAATGTGGTTTTACCTGTTTCCCCTACCTTTTTGAGAAAACGTTGTGCTTATGTACGACCAGAATGCAATTAATCCACCCCTCAGAAAGATCTTACTTGGCCAGTTACTGTCTCTATACTATTGACTGACTGCATCCAGTTTTATTGCAGCAAAATCTATGAAGCCTCTCAGTTCACTGTCCAAGTCCCATTCCAGTAGAACAGTTGTAACATCTGCACTCTTCTTCAGGAATGCAGCTTTGGATAATATATATGCAAAAGCTATATGGTATTCCCTCAATGCCTTCACAAGATGCCGTAAGGTAGATATGATATCCTGATCCACATATTCCTATTCCTTTGGGGTCACTGTTATCTTGTTTGCAAAGAAATAATTTCTTGGAACAATATCCTGCTGTTAGACAGGGTAGATTTCCTCTTGTCAGATATGAAGCATATGCACTGAGACTTCTGTAGTAGAACTGTTAACACATGACAAGCAAATTGCTCACTAGCATTAACGTTATATTCCCATAAACTATCATGCCTCTTTTTTAATGCTATAGTGTATATTCCGATTGGGTAGCATGTATTATATTAGTCTAATCACTGTTAAGTTAACATCATTCTACATTGTGCATGTCTTAGGATACTTACAACAATTAAACTTTTTTGTACACATTCAAAACACATTTCAGTAATGGAGACTTATAAGTTCATACTAGACTCGTGATCAAGTGGACTATTTGTAGCCAAGGCAGTAATTTTACTCATTTACCAAGGCATGCATTAGTACCAGATCCTGACCTAGTTTTGATCCCCTTTCCATAAAGACTAGAGAGGCCACAGTTGGGGTGTACTCATAAGTGCCCATCCAGTCATCCTGGGTATACATGAAAAGTGTCATGGAGCTACTCTGCTTAACTTGTAAGGGGTTTCTATTCCTTAAAAGAGGTATTCTCTGTGAAAGATATCAATCTTGCCGACATATCCTATTTATATTTTGTTGGGATTGTGTCTCTTGAGTGGGTGTTTATGGTGGAATTAGTTTTTTTTTGGATGTGTAGGATGTTACAAATGACTGGATTTTTCTTGGCTGTGTAGGGAAGGCAGAGATCTCTTCTCAACAGTCAGAGGGTAATAAAAAACACCGAGAGTACTTTACGGTGGTCAGGGTAACTCAAGGAGGGCATACCTTGACTATTTTGTTCTGAAAACACTGTGATCTCTTAAGCTGAGTCATATGCTTACAAGTACACATCAAATGAGACATTATAGTCTGTTATTGGTCTGATAAGGGAGCAGTCTTGAGTTTGGGTCTCACATAAGAGCTAATATTATCCTTTCACTCCTATGATATTATGGTCATTAATTATCAACATTCTTTTCCAATGATCTGGTATGCACTTTTATCTCATTGTTTCTGATGCATTTCTAGCCTTCATATGCCAGACATTTTTACCTTAGTAGTGCCAACAAAAAACATTTTTACATTTATTTCAAAAGTAAACAAATTATTTTATTTGATTGTACATTGAAGTGCTCTCATATGAGATCTGGAATATGGTATCAGTTCTTAAACATTACTTACAGCTTTGTAGAAAATCAGCTTTGGAGAAATTCAGAATGGCTTCCTTCAAATGCAACACAGTACACACAGGAATCTTTCAAAGCTGTATTAGAATGTTCAAAGCTCATGGATGTTTTCCCTTCGTACCATCACATCACAAGGAGTAGCACTTCCACAGCTAGGGAGCCTCCCTACCAATTAATGGGAGACATGGTAAGAACAAAAACTTTCATTCAACTTTGCTTCATAGGACAACAACTCTATTCTTAAAAAGACACCTACTTCCAGTCAAAGTTGCAGTGGTCTCCTTCTCTGGAAATCTGTAACTTCAGGCCTAATATGCATCTATGTGGCTTCCTGTTTCCTGCCTGTAAAGCTTATATCTGCTGTCAACAACATGACCTCAAGTGCAAAACATGGGGTCATATGGGATATGGGGCTTTCCTATTTTCCCAACTGCTCCCATAGTGTTTGAAACTGACACTGTATTACACAGTCTACCTGGATGTTTCCATTTTACCCACAAATCTGTGTGCAGAAGGACTCCTCTCCAGATCTGTTTTTCTGCACTTGAGGACAACTGAACGTAAACATGGTCCCTAGGATGCCACTTTTTATTTGATTGGTTGGTTGTTTTGCAAAGGTCTTAGTGGTTTCATAATGTTTCCATCAGAATGTGGTGGATACTTTTCTTTTATCTCTTCTTTACATTCGCTTTTGACCATATCTTTGGTTTCCAAGTCACTATTTGAAAATGTGACCTTTCTGCTTCCTCATCCCTCTACATATGCCCTTTTTATGAACAAACAAAAAACTTTACTAATCAATAATACTCACACTAAGTAGCATACATGTAATTATGTACAGGACATTTCAAATTCAAAATAATCTCATGATCCCTCTAAAAAGGAAAAAAATAAACTGTTTCTCAGAATAACAGAACAAAGTACTTTCAAAGAGTTTACTAACTCATAAAATTGTTAGTACAATGACTCTGTTCTTATCCTATTGCAAACTAGTTGTCACAGCTCTACCTGTCCTTGAGTCCTAGCCCTTTACAAGAAGAGATGAGATAATCATGTACCACAGCTACCTTCTCAGAGTGGCCCATTCAAACAGCTCCTTCTTTTAGAGAAATGCTGCTACTAACATATACTTATTTCTAGACCCATGATCTCTACCTATCAGGCTAGGTTCAAGGAGTTGAAACTTGTTTGTTTTTCATATATCTCCCTCTAGTAGTTCTAATACCTGCATAGCCCTATTTTTCACATTCATAGAGTAAGGCTCTATCCCTTACCTGGCAATATAAATATGGTCCAATAGCTGTCTACCAGACTTCCCTTACTTTAAAACATGTATGTTTTGCTCTCAAATACCTAAGTGTAGCAAGGTTTGACACAAAACATATGCATCTACCATCCTTAAACTATACTGCCTTTCATCGGTGTCTGGTTCAGCTGGGTTCTCCTCCAGCCTCTTCTGCTTAATCATAACTAGTAAGGAGACTGGACTGTACCTGAAAAGTCAGGTGAACATTGCTTTTACTTTTGACAGCAATTCTCAGTAACTGGATGGCAGCACTTTCCTTGTCCATCTAGCCATCACATTCACAGGGATATAGCTTCATATCAAGCAGGCAGTAGTGTCTTTTTCTCTTCTTCCTCGGAAACTATTAGACATACCCTGGAATCTTTCTGGCATGCATGGGGGCATGGTGTTCCTTCAGCTGTACTTGTATACCTTGGCCAGTGTGTATACCAATTGTTATTGATTCCTGTTCATTTACCCTCCACTTCTGCTTTGTGTCATTATTCTTTGATAAACAAAATCTGCCTGAGTTAGAACATTTTGGACATTTTTTTTGTCCGAACTGTCTTGGAGGATCTATCTGTTCTTAGTTTGTCTCCCTCCAGTTCTGCTAATTTCACAGTATTATTTGTTTCATTCTTCCATTATCACCCTTGTTACATTTCCATTCTTGGATTCTAAGGCATCAGCCTTTGGACAACTGTTTAGAGCCATTGTATCCTTGTCTATCAGTTTGTTCTTATCCTTAATGGTTGATTGCCATCCTGGTTACATTCTTCTCAGCAAGCTAATATATCCTTATGTGCTATCTGTTCCAGTTTGTTCCTCTAAGGGAATAGTGTTTTCCTACTGTGAGCCTGACAGGAATGAGAACCATTACCTGCTGCCCTATAGTATACTCTCTAGCTTCAGCACTCATGTCATACCAGACCTTTTGCTGCTGTTGGGCTTCTGCCAGGTTCTCCTGGGCCAAGCCCATGAGTTCCCTGAGCCCTTGTCCTGAGGTTTAAGACATATGCCACAACAGGCTCCTTATGGGATTCATTCACACTTACCTTCCCACTTACCACAAATTAAATCTAGAGGTCCCCTTGCCCTATGCCCATACAGCTACTCAAAGGATGAAAAACCCATGGATTCTTGGGGAACCTTTCTGTAAGCAAACAACAGATGAAACAAATATTTGTCCCAATCTCTCTTAAACTGATCTGCAAATGCCGATAGCATGGACTTGAGTGTATTGTTTAACCTCTCAACAAGACCATTAGTATGGGGATGGTAGGGGGTGGTCTTTAGGTGCTTCACCCCACATTACTTCCACAGACAAGCCAGCAGGTCTGACATGAAAATGGCACCTCTGTCTGTCAGTATTTTGTTTAGGAAACCTACCCTGCTGCAAATCTCTAACAAAGCTTTTGCCACCTTTTCTGCCTCAATGGAGGACAAAGCCCCTGCCTCAGGGTATCTTGCAGCATAGTCTACTACCACTAGGATGTACTTTTTCCCTGTGGAACTTGGGGTACTCAGAGTCCCCATAATATCCATAGCTACCCTCTGAAATGGCTTCACAATCACACGCAAAGGCATCAAAGGAGCTCTCACCTTGTCTCCTGCCTCGCCTACCTTTTGGCACTGCTCGCAGGTCCTGAAGTACCCTGTTACATCTCTGGAAATTCCAGGCCAATAGAAGTTCTGCATAATACCTCTGTTTGTATGTTTATTGCTCATATGACCTGCAAAGGGAATATCATGGGCTATGGCTAGAAGCACCTGATTATAGGCTCTAGGCACTACCAACTGCTGTATTCTCTCACCTTCTAGCCCTCCCGCATGGGTCCATTCTCTATACAGTAACCCTTTGTCCCATTATACAGATTGCCCCTTCCCTTGAGAATCAGGTGCCCCACTAGCTACCTGCCTCAGGCCTTGCAAAGTAGGGTCTGATAGCTGAGCCTGTCTCAACTCTCTTTTTGTAACCCTTCCCAGCTCCCCTTCCACAGGAAGTCTGGCATCTTCTTACAGCGGTGCCTCACTGTCAGCCTGGGTACTACTACTCACCTCTACATTTGCAGTCACTCTGTCAAAGGGAACATCAGTACCCACAAGCGGCTGTGGCTCACCTTCAGTCTCACTCCTACAAAGTAGCTCCCATGCTGTAGTAACCACCTCACCAGTCCTGGCTGCAAGTATGCGATTTGTCTGGGTCTTCCCCAGGCTACCAGACCCACATGCTTGTCTCTTAGCCTGACTGAGTGTAACTGCATAAACACATGGTACTGCCTCATCCAAATCCTTCCCTATCAGAACATCTGCAGGATGGTAGTTTGGTACCCTTGTTGTCTCAAGACAACCTACTGTTGGCATTTTGTCTTCCCCACTTAATGGCTCTCCCTTTGTTCCCCATCTTGCTTCCATGGACATCTATATGCCACATGGCCCCACTGGTTGCCTTCAAAACATTTAACCCTAGGTCCTGGATGTGTACCTGGACTAGTGGCTTCCCCTGCTACTGGCAGATTCTGTTGGGGCAATCTGGGCTACCCACCATGGGTTCCTTTAGACCCATGAGCAGTACTGGGAGTGGGTCCCTTTCCTGTGCAAGGATGCCCTGCATGCTAGGATCAGGTCTCCCTTCTTCCTCAACTCATCTGAAGTAGCACATTGTCTATCAGCTAACCAGATCCTCATGTCCTCAGGCAAAGTGCTAAGGGCTTGTTCCCTCACCTAAAGGTCTGCCAGCCCCTCAAAAGGGGTGACCTGACAGCCACTCACCCACCTATGAAAATAAGTGCATAGTTCAGCAACATATTCACACACACTTTCTTTTGCCTTGTGTCTATGTTCACGAAACTTTTTCCTATAAGTTTCAGGTGTTAGCTTAAAAAATTCTAACAAACAATTCTTTACAGCATTACAGTTATAACAGTCAATATCAGATAATTTGGAAAGTACATTTACAGCTTTACCATGGAGTAAGGGGGTCAGGAACCGTACCCAGACCCTTTGGTCAACATCATACTGTTTACATACCCTCTCAAACGTATGAGTGAAACTATCAAAATTATCCCCCTCTGTAAACTGCGGAAGAAATTTACTGACCTTTTGTGCTTCTGGGGTCCGGTTACTCCCTTCCCTATTACCTCTATGACTCTGGTGAAGAGTCAGTATCTCCTTTTCATTCTGCCTCTGCCTCTCCTTTTCCTCAGCTTCCAGGAGTAGCAGTTTCTCATTTTCCTCAGCATGTAGACGTCTCAGTCTCGCTGCTGCTTCTGTTTCCAAATGCTTGACCTCCAACTGAAGTCTCTTTAGGTCCAGATGGATTTTTAAGTCCCCTGCAGAAATGTTGAGCTGTCCATTCTCTGAGTGTTGTACATCTCCACGGCCAGTCTGATCGCCCTTCTGATTGCTGTTTTCTGATGCAATTGTGACCAAAGCTGCAATCATGTCTGCCTTAGTCAGGTTTCCATGCACCAGTCCCTTAGCCTGGCACATCTCAGTCAACTGGCTCCTTGTCAGCTTGCCATACTCCTCTTCTGACATGCTTGCCTGTTCTCCCTGACTAACTAAGCTAACAAAAGAAATAAAACAGTTGTGATGTGAACTCTGAATATTCACTGCATGGCTGATTTAGAGTACAAAACCACCTTCAGAGATCACTGCACACAAGCTACAGGAATTCACTATTCACACCACTACAAGCTAATTGCCAACAAACTATTATGTGGTGTGGATATCCCACCACTGCCAACCAATTAATATGTGATGCCCGTGCACTGACCCAGTAATCAAGGAGCCTCAATCCTCATCACCAGTGAGGGGCATCCACAATGGGAGGGATAACAAATAAACACACAGTAAAGTACAATTTCCCTTAAGGGCACACAGAGATACAGTCAGTCTGGCTCTGGTTTCTTCTTTTCTCTCCAGATCCCCAATAAGACTCCCCACTGGCATAGCTATAGAGTGTAGTCCTTAGCCTGGGTTCCAAGCCAAGTCCTCCCAGCACTCCCTCTGTCCAACCAGTGCTTCATGTCCCTGCCCAAGTAGCTCACACACACATACACACACACACACACACACACACACACACACACACACACACACACACACACACACACACACACACACACACTTTGAGATATGATTTATATACAACCACACAGACACTCCTGGGGAAGTCTGACACAGGTTCACTAGCTGTGCCCCTTCTGTCCAGGCTATAAGGTAGTAATCCATTGCCACCAGAACCCCTATTTATCAGGTACCAATAAGGCCCTTCCCAAAGGGGTTCAATTTTACTGTGCAATATTATTATCCAGTTAGTAAGTGTGACCATAACCTTTAAGGCTTATTGGAGTGGCTTTGTACAGTATCACTACATACATGCAATGTACTCTAGAACTTAAATTATCTCTACACAAAACAGCCACAGTTGAAAGGTTTAAAAATATTTAATAACAAGTAATAAAACACAAGACAAATCTCCTCAATTTAACACAGTGCTAGTCAAGAGTTCAGACATCACAGGAAAATGCTTAAAATAATACTGAAGAATAGTCTAACCTAAATATAGAAAACAGCTAGACTAAACTTACTATTTTCTATCTATTTCAAAGAGAGACACTAAAGTCTAAGATCCTACTTACATACAGAGCAAAGGCATAATAATGGTGAGTGGATGTTCTTAAGACAAAATCCAAAATGTTCTAATTCTCCTTCTGAGATCTCTTAAATTGATAATACATCACTGCTGACTCATTTTAGATAACATCATTCTTGACACTTCTCTGGTTCTCAGTCTAACAGAAACTCTAAATTTACATTTCTTAGTAAGCTTGCACCTGGCCAGGAAACCACAACACTAAAAGACAATATACATGTAAAAATTTAGCAATTAATTCTTATCCTATGACAATAGAAATAATTCCTTTATCCAGACATCCTGTCTCTGAGCCCTGAGATCAGTCATAAAATGCTTTACTTTATCAGCTTTCCTCCAGCAGGGTGCACTGTGGTTACATTTTTGAAGTTCAGAACATGTAACAGTTATTATTTTTATATTTGTAAAACCAGCCTGTGGATTATATTAATATTTACAAATCACATAAAATTATTTGAAAGATTCTATCTGGCTGGACTGACAGCCTTTCAGTTTTTCACACCTTCTTGCCTTTGAGATTTCCTTCTACTCTAGAAGAAGTCATCTTTGCAACCTCTATCCTTCCTTGAGCTAGTCAGGTCAGAATTTGCCTTGTCCAGGTCACCTTCCTGAATATTCTTAGACAGCTTCATTCTCATTATGTTAGCTGTTCAAGGGGATTGTGCTATCACATCTTCAGGTATAATGGTTTCTTTTTTATTTTGCTAGATTGTCAGTCCTGAGCCCTTCAAGGGCTTGTGGGATATGACAAATGCATCTTTCATCTACTGAGACACAAGTTGGTCTGGCTGCAGATATGGTATAATATTTCATTCTTGTATAAAAGGACTGTTGCAGATATACCAGGAAATAAACAGATAAAAAACAAAAATTCAGAGATGAGCGACAAAGCTAGAAATCCACAGCAAATGCAAAACCAATATGAAACAAACTTTAATAAATACAGATTTAAGCGCTTTTCGTCAAGGTATAAGAATTCATCAGAATAACATGATGACAGAAACTGTTCATTTAAATACCACACCGCAGCCTATGATTAGTCCTCAATTAAAACTTCACTTCCTTAATGTGACACATAAAATTAATGAAATTGTCACATAAATGATGAAGTGTTAAAACCTAAAATAAAAATAAAACCAAAGACCAATACTATATACTTATTGATTTATTAACAGCTTCAACCTCTTTCCTTTTAAGAAACATTTGATGTTAATATATCCATTCAAACCAGGTAACTTATCGACCAGTTTCAGCTGCCATAAAGTTTCTTTTTGCTCGACAGTATTTTTATAGTCACCCCCTCTTAAGTCTAAAGGAATAGCTTCAACTATAGTAAATAAAAATTTATTAAAATCAACACACTCTTGTGAACGTTTGAAAAGAGCATTATTCTCGTCCTTAGACTTTATAGCTGCTAAGCATTCTTTAACTCTTACACACAAACTTCTTGTAGTACCTACATAAAAAAACAAGGCATGTGTTACATACACTTACGTAAACCACTCCCTTAGATTTACAAATAAAACCCCCTGAAATAGGTATAGTATGACCAACATGATCTAAAAATAAAAATGGACTTTCCTGAATGTATCTACAAATACCAGAATCACCACATTTATACATCCATTGGTTCTATATCCTTTGTAAACAGTATACAGTTTGTTGTCATCATTTTCTATTATTTTTATAAATTGAAAGAATTTCTATAAGTAAATATTGGACTAGAAGAAAGACTAGCTACCAAGTCTAAATTACCTTCTATCACTTTCCAGTTGTTTGTCAAAATGTTTTTTATATTATTAGTGGCCATAGTTATATCTAAAATATGTCACACTTCTATTATCTGAGCTGTGACTATTTTTTATTAATGGTTGAACATTCAAAAGGAAAGAGGTTAAAGCTATTAAAATGTGAACATTTTTTTTAAATTTGTAATTCATTTTTTTCTCAAGTATTTAATTGTTTAATTAGCTTTTGTATTTCATTGGCTATGTGCTTGTATAATTGTGAGTGAATTTTTCATGGTGGTTATTCTGAAGTCTATTCTTGGATGAAAGCGGTAATAAAATTGTATCTCCTCTAATTCCATGCATTTAGTCTCTAATTTCTGCTTGTTTTTTTTTTTTTTTTTGTGGTCTTCAGAAATATTAGCTAGAGCAACTGCTGTTGTGAAGTTCCATGGAATGTAATAAGCTTAGAATTCTGCCATAGAGATAGGTGAAGAAGGACTGGTCCTATCGCATATGATACTGGAATCAAATTAGATTATATTGAAAAAGAGCTGTGCAAACTGGATCCAAACAAAGCACAAGGAGGGTATGGGATTAGTAACAATGATCTGAGAACATTTCAGCAAGAACTTATGGTACCATTATATCTATTATTCACTAGGTCATATAAATATGAGGAGATTCCTCAAGATTGCAGACATGTGATTATCAAACCTGTCTTTAAGGGAAAGGGGAGTAAGACAAAACCCAGAGTAATATAGATCCTTATGTCTACTTTCATGTTGTGGAAAAATAATGGAGAAGGTAATATTGGATAAGGTATTGTCAGAACTGGAGAGGCTGGGACTTGAAACCATATATCAGCATGCATATGTTGAAAATAGATCTATTACCACCTGTAACATGATGTTCTATAACAATATAATAACAGCTATGAATGAAAAATTGTGCTGTGATGTGATTTATGTAGATTTAACTTCAGCATTTCACAGGATCATACACAAAACACTGATCAATAAATTAGTATGTATTGATGTGCTCTTGATAAGATGGATAGCCATATGGCTTACAAATAGGACATGGCAAGTAGCATACAGCAACTGGAAAGGAGAAATGCTTGGTTACAGTTAAGGTGTCCCACACGGCTCTGTCCTAGGCCCATACTTGTTTAGATTGTATCTTTCAGATCTAACTTTTTCATCTGAGGTATTCTACAGTCTATATGCAAACGACCTGAAATTGGTTAAACTGATTACATGTGTTACAGATAAGGCATGTCAGCAAAATAACTTCACTAAATTGACCATTTGGACACAGGAGAATAATATGCTGATAAATCAAAAACTAAGCATATGAGATTTCGGAGACATAAATTGAAAGGTGAATATTTAATACAGCACACAGTGATTGAAACATATCAACCAATTGGTTAATGATAGTTATAGAACTATATGTTATATAAAAAGATTTATAAAGTCTAGGAAATCAAAAATGATGAAGTCATTGTTTGTTAGTTACATTAGACCCAAACTTGAGTATGGAATAACAATATGGAAACCATATAATAAAACAAGCATGAGTAAACTGGAAAAAATACAGTGGGAATATACCAAGAGCATCCATGGAAGAAAAAATTATGTTATTATGAAAGACTAAAATATCTGAACTTGTACAGTGTCTCTTACAGATATGTAAGAGGAGATCTTATTCAGGTATATAGGGCATTTAGAGACTACCTCTGGGAATGTTTGGGGTTATCAAAAAGTACTAGAGAATCATCAGATAACCTATGTAGAAGATTCTATAGGAATGAGAAGTGTACTAATTGGTTCTCTGACAGAGTAGCTGATGCTTGGAACAGACCACCAAATTACATTAAAGCAAGTACTAGTTTAGATATTTTAAGAACAGCCTGGGCACTTATTATGGGAAAAAGTGTTTTGGTATCTTGGCAAGCTAGAAGGGCATTAATGCCCATGCTTGAAATATTTATATGTATGTATGTATGTATGTATGAAAGTTAGGCTTACCATAATGAGATGTGTGTGACTAGACCTATCTTCCTCAACAGACCCATCCTCCTTCTGCAGTTTCTCTGGGTAGGAGATCTTTTCAGAGAACCTTATTCATTTAGCTTCTTTGAACTACCTTAGTGCTGGCTAACAAGATCAGGAGAGGAGTCCTTCTGTTCACAGGTTTAGGGGTAAAAGGGAAGGAGCAAGGTAGACTGGGAAAGATTTGGTGTCAAGTTGTCTAAGTCCTGCTGGCCTTATTCTTAGCGGAATGCAGCGGAATGGAAGATGTTACACATCTGCCATTATGTTAACTATATATTCATTTCTTAATAGATTCAAGATTGACAAGCAACATGTAATGAAGAGGTGAAAACAAGATAACCTTACCTTATGCAGTCCTATGAACAGGAAGACCACCAAGTTCAAAGTGCACAGACATGATGTATATGGATTTAAGTCCAATCACAAATACCTTTAAAAGATCAGTGAAAGTCACTAAGTCTGTGACATTGAATAATTTGATGCATAGAACTGAGAACTGGTTAAAATAAGCAATTCAAGTGGTAGGTGTCAGGGGCATATTGCCTTCAGACAGAAATTACCAGTTGGATCCTAGATAGGAGTAAGCTAAAGCAGTTTTATTTGGCAAATTTACATCAGTTATTATTCATGGTGTAAACCAGAAGGGCTATTTGGAGATGACATGAAGACCAAGGTTGGAATACCAGAACATTAAGTAGGGTCCCTTTTAGAATGGCAGAAATGTGATAGTTAAAACACATCTAAGAAGTAAATTTTAGTGTCATTTGGGGGCAAGAAGGAAGTATAATTTGGACAGATGGGTTGCCTGTAGAAAGAAAGAAGACGGACATGATAATCACAATTACTATTAAACTTGGTCAATCAGTGTGATTGGCTAAATAGTGCAAAGGGAGAACACCCTGACTGTGACCAAACCAGTCCTAGAATGACTAGTGATCCAGAAGTTGGTTAAGCAGGCAAGAGCAGGCGGGAGTGAGGGGCTGTTGTTGACTCTCCCTCCCTGGAGGATACAGTCAAGCTCACTGGAATGCTGAAAGCTATTACTATTTCATAACTAAGTAATCCAGGGGCGGCTCATGGCATCGGACTGCCGGTCTACAGCCCCCTCAGTTGTTTTGGTCTTGTTTATATTTTTTAATTTACTGTAAAAAAAAAAAAAGAAATCTTTTTTTTTTAGTTTAAATTTCGAGTCCGACTGAAGTATCTTATCTTGCAAGATGCGCATTATGCGACCTTACCAGCGGTTGTAAACAGCTTTTTTTTTTTTTTTTGTTTTCTTTGCAGCCCGGAGAAGCACATAAGGCATCATTGTGATGCCCAGAAGTCTGTGCGGCAGCGGTTCCAAACCGCATAGACTTGGAAGGGGCTCGGACTGCGACGTCCGCAGGCACGTCAGTCATGACATACCTGCTGGGCTAAAGCCTAAATGCTGCTGATTGGTTGTCGCTCTCTTCCCGGGCTTTATGTGCTGGGAAGAGAGCGAGAATCAGTTAGTTCAGTTTGGCTTAGGAATCGAGCAGCTTTAATTATTTGTGATGATCATCATTCTATTTTTTTTCATTTCTGTTTCGGAATCATTTTTGTTTTTGGTGGATTTATTTGGACAGCGGAAGAAGAGCAGAAGAAAGAAGAAGGAAGAAGAAGAAAGAAGAAGAAGAAAGTACAGAGTGAAGGACAGGAGCAGAATAGATGTAAGTATGTTAATTGTTAATATCCCTTCCATTATGTTGATATAGGCATTTGCAAATTTGAAAGGGGAAATAAAATGTCCCAAAAAGGAGCAAAAAGAAGAAGAATCAATCATAGCAGAAAGTGTTGGAATTTAAGCCTGATTAGATCAATTTGAAAGAAAAACTAGCTGGCTGGCAAAGTATTAATGGGGATATGGGAATGTAGCTAACTACCTTTATATTCTACCTCTGCAATTCATTTAAAAGTGATACTTTCATGGCATTCATAAATACATATACTCAGGAACATAATGCAGCAAGTGTGGGGCACCACACAACCCAAGAAATGTGAAATTAATTGGATAGTCATGAAAGCCATGTGACAGTGTCAACTGATGGCATAGCTGCTGCAGTGAGTGAAGCAACAAGCAGCCTTTGTTGAGCTGCTGACAGCTTTGGTTTAGAGCCAAGATGTTTACTCAAAACATGTCACCCTTCTTTGTCTCACAGATTATCTATTAGGGCTGTTTTTCTCTGGTGCCTTGTAGTTTCTTTGTTTAAGTAGTTATTTATATGTTTGTTTTGTACATATGCAGCTACCCTCATAGCTTTCTGGCAAGATGTTGTTCTAAAGTTTTTATATCCTTATAACCTGACCTTATTTTAACCTGGAATTTGTGCATCTGTGTATATGTGGCTGCTTTGGAAATACATATTTATTTACAAAGCATTTGAACTCACAAAATAAGGTCTCACTCTTCTGATAGAGAGCTATATTTGTTATTTTTCAAGGATTACATTGAAACTAAAAGTGGCTAGTATTTATAAAAATGTTTTCTGAAATATTACAGATCTCATGCAGTTTGAAAACAAAAGTCATGCAAATGAATATATTTTGAGGTGTATTACCCTCCTGAGATGGGTAAGGTGTGTGTGTGTGTGTATGTGTGTGTGTGTGTGTGTGTGTGTGTGTGTGTGTGTGTGTGTGTGTGTGTGTGTGAAAGAAAGAGACAGAGGTAGGAACTGTGTGTGTGTAAAATGCCCCAATTACTATATACTGGTGGCTAGAGAACAAATGGTGTTGTGTTGGGTAGAGATACTCAGGCTTGAACCCTGTACCTTGTATGCAGGTGTTAAGGACCTGAATTCCCTACCCACCACCATTTGTAAAAAGATTGCAGATTTTTGCCTCCTATTTGATCTGATCTGTTCCTCATAATATCTGTGGTTTCTAAATGTTGCAATGCTTAATATTTTATGATGCAGTGGTAGTATTGTTGCTTTATGGCTGCAGGGTCTTGGGTTTGATTCTTGGCTGGGGTGCCTTCTGTGTGGGGTCTGCATCTTCTCCCTGTGTTTGTGTGGGTTTACTTTTGTGTCCTCCCATGTTATAAAGACATGTCTGCATTATTTCTTCCTGGGCCTCTGCTGAAAATTGTTTTTTTGTTCCAACTCAGATTGTCCTGATTAACAAATGTTAAATAAAATTGGCAGGCATTTGAATTTCAGACTTCATATTCTTCAGAAAATACATAGTAACACGACCTTTTATTCTAGCAATTTTCTAAGTTTATAAGATGAATATTTGACATTTGTCCTTATTTTTGGGACTGTATTGCCCCATTATTGGCTTTGTCCAGTTTTTTTTGTGCTAAGGTTGACAACTATGGCAAGAACTGAATTCACTGAATATGTCTGAGGGCTGTATTCCCTCATTACTGGGTTTGTCCAGGTGTTTTGTGCTAAGAGGTTTACAGCTATGGTGAGAACTGAATTCATTAAATGATAGCCATTTAAGTTTCAGTCTTCCTCTCTTTCACAAAGCAGCTGATATGGCGTAGTGGTATGTTGCTCTGACTGTTTTGCACAGGGACCTTGGCAGTAAAATGTATGGTGGTAACACAGCATTTTTCTTTCACAAAGCAGGTGATTTGGCATAGTGGTATGTTCCTCTGACACTTTTGCACAGGGACCTTGGCAGTAAAATGTATGGTGGTAACACAGCATTTTCTACAACTTTCCAAGATTATACAAGCAATGTTTAATGTGTCCCTAGTTTTTGGCCTTTTGAGCCCCCCCCCCAATAAATTTGTCTTTTTCCAGATTTCTTGTGCTGCAAAGTTGAGATGCAGTTGAGTATTGAATAGATTTTACAAGGAGCTGAGAGCTGCAGGGGAAGAGACGTTTAGTGCTGCTTATGGAAAATCAGCTTGCAATGTTAATAGCACAACAGGTTGTGTACTTGCTTTTGATGCAGAAGGTTGTTGGCTCTACTCCCACAAGGGGTGAATGCTGCTGTACTGAAAAAGTTGATACTAACTATGAGCCTGTTATCTTGTTTGCCATCCATTTCCTATTGCAGTATTACTAGCTTATAATTTTTAATGTAATATAGGCAATTTATTCCTCAGGGGCATCAGACACTTCGATGAAACCATGAAATATAAAGGTTTTTGCTAGCAGCAACCTCTTCATTAGTTACAGATTTATTTAATGTGGAATTATTTAGATGACTTTTTTACTTCAGAGATTGTGCATATTTACTGATAATGGTGGACTGTAGAATTGTGCATATTTACTGATAATTGTGGACTGTAGAAGTTGAGTAGACTTTGATGAAGGAAATGTTCTGAATTGGGCAGTTTTGTCATTATTGGTGCATGCATTTTGTTTCATTGTTTACTGGAAAAATGTTCAAAACAATAGGAAGGTGTATCAAAGAGCATATGTATGTTTCATATGCAAGGGGCCTATGATTTGAAAACAGCCCAGAATTAATCTTTATTTGCCACTGGTAAAATGTATTTTCTTTGAATGTGGGTTTCAATGCTGTTTCAATGAATGTGAGTTTCAAGGGCAGAGAAGTTTTAATGCTAAGTTTGTTTAGCAGATGGCTTGGTGTTTGTGCTGTAAAATGCAAAATAAAACTTTCAAATGAAGTCCAAATCATCACAGAAGTAAATCAGTATGCGCATTAGTGTTTATGGTAAATGGAGTGAAATAGCCAAGTAATGGGATCATTAGAATGGCAGCAGCAGGAGGCTCCATTTGACCATGATTTTGTGAGGGGGAAGGGCGGCAAACTTAGACAGCCCCAGCTGAACTATACCTCCCAACTGTCCAGATTTTCAAAGAATGAATAGATTTTTGCTTCTTATTTTTGGTTTGTTCCTCATAAAATTTGTGGCAAATCATTTAGGAATTAAGTCACTAAATAATGACACACTGAGTTTCAGACTTCATAACCAATGCATGCTAAAGTAAGACTTGTTGTTCTATCAACTGTCTCAGTTTATACAAGAGCAATTTTTAGTACTGTTTATATGTTCCCCCAATATATTTGGCCTTGTCCAGATTTACTGCATTAACAGGTTGAGAGGTACATACATGCAAATTACTTTGTAGAATTAGGCATAGCCAAACCTCTCAACTGTCCCTGATTTTGGCTCAAAATGTTGCTCTTCCCCTAATAATCCCTCCGCAAAATAGCAATTTTGAAAGAAAACATGGAGGGTTTACAATTAAGAAATAACTGTAATCATAGTTATAGATTACTTTTATTTCAGAAATGCATGTAGATTCTTTTATTTTGTCAGCTGCTCATTTAGCAGTACTAATATTAAAGTGTCCCTTCTTTGACAAGTTCCCAGCTGTATTGTGTGGCTATTTTATATTTTTACATCACATTTTTGGACCATTTTTCATAAAATTGTGTTTTATTTGGCAAATTAGTGACAAATCATTAAAGACTGAAGTTAGAAAATAATGACAGACATTTGAGTTTCAGATTTCATACCATTCAGAAAATTCATACTAATGCAAGACCTATTCTATTATCTTTCTAAGTTTATAAGAGCAATATTTTTAAAAAATTGTCCTTGTTTTTGGGCCTTTGTCCCACTTCTTTGTATGGCTTTGTCCAGATTTCTTGATCTGAGGTTGAGAGGTATGACAAATGTGTTAGGGTCATCACAGTCAGCCAGAGACATTTCAAATTGTGACATACTTGTTGCACCCCACTCCCCCATGTAGTGACTCTGGATGTGTCGAAACAAGGCAAGGAGTAGTTATGCAGTGTAAATGTGCAGGGTATCCCCCCATCCAAGGTAGACACAAGTACAGGAGTGGCTTTTCATCTGTCCTTGATTTCTGCAGAATGGTCTGGTTTCTGTCATATTTTTTGTACTGTTGATTTATGCTTATTACTCAAAGTGCCTGTTGCTCTGTGTTTAAGTAGCAATACTTTAATGACCATCAGTTAAGCTTGGCTGAGATTGTAAGATACAAGTAAGCTTTTATAAGCATACTGTTAAAGAATTGCCAACATTGAAAGCCTTTCTGTTGTTGCCATGTAGAGAATACTTAACTAGATAATGTATAAGCCTTGGGTATTGAAATGCATATGACAGTATTTGTAATAAAGGACAGGATTACATTATTTTAAGAAGCTCATTACATTTGGAGACTTCCAGTCATCTCTGCAGGCTTTAACCATAAACTAAACAGAATGCCAATCGTGTGGTCCATAACATGTACAGTAATCCTTGTAAGCAATGTATCTTGAGCTTATTTCTTGTTTGCTTTTCATTTTTTACTTTGATCATGTTTTCCCCATGAAACAAGTAGATAGTTGTCAGGCAGCAGGTCTTTTTTTGGATAAGGAACATTTTTACAAGTGGGGGCATCAGAGATTTCTACTTTCAGCATGTTACTTGGCACTTTAATAAATCTGAATATAAATTATAATTAGAACTGCAGTGCAAGAAGTAGTTTGAGTTGAGTGCTGCTTGTTTTTGTTATACTTGATTTTGACTGGCATTCCATTAATGTATTTAAAAAAAATAATTTATTTTTTCATGCCTCACAGCCTTTTTGTTTCCATCTAGATATTAAGTAAGCTGTCATGCAGCCAATGCATTGAAATATTTTTATTCTTCTACACTTCATTTTGTCTTGATTGGACTCTCATAATGACGGT
This sequence comes from Protopterus annectens, assembly GCF_019279795.1. Classification (NCBI taxonomy): domain Eukaryota; kingdom Metazoa; phylum Chordata; order Ceratodontiformes; family Protopteridae; genus Protopterus; species Protopterus annectens. Next base: position 363,334,247 of record NC_056734.1, read on the forward strand.
TTGGCACCCACGGCAGTGTATTTAGTTAGTTTTTTGTGGTTTTGAGCATAGCTCCCCCCCTTTCTAGTTGGCCACACCCCTTCCCATTGACCCCACCCATTCAGCTGTCTCCTGCAGCCCCCCTTTGATTTGAAGTCACCAGCCGCCACTGAAGTAATCCCACTGGACACAACCATCCCTTTACAGAAATGTACTGTCTGCTTAAGTGACTTGTCCAAAGTCACACAGTTTACAAGTGAAAGTTGAAGGAATCAAACCCAGTGTTGCAGGTTGAAGCTCACTAACAGTTCATAGACTTTACTCTCTAAGCTAAACAGTCAGACAAGAGAGAAAGGGGTGCACATTCTGACAAGTGCTTGTGCTCTGTCAAGTCACATCCATGTGGCAGCCTTCATAGAATGTGTGTAGGAGCATGCCCATAAACAGGGGAAGCTATATCAAAGTCCTTGCATGAAAACCTGTATGTCACCCGGTGGATAGCCAATTGGCTCACAGACAGGACCCAGGAAGTTAGAATTGGGGAGTCCACCTCTACAAAGAGGCCAGTCATAAGTGGAGTCACTCAGGCATCAGTTCTTGGACCGCTCCTTTTTGGCATTTACTTCTCAGAAGTCAAGCCCAATGTCAGTGGTCTCTGGCTGACTAGATTTGCAGATGATAACAAATTAGGAGCTGTCATTGAATCTCACACTGACACAAATGTTCTCCAGGAGGGGTTGACATAGACAAACAACTGGTGTCAGAGTCATGGACTAAAACTAAATGCCAAGAAATGCATAATAGTATCCTTTGGGAAGTCATCCATTGCTGGCAATTATCATATTGACAACACACCCCTTAGAGTTGACCCAGTAGTCAGGGACATAGGGACACACATAGATAGTAATCTAGACTTTGATCATCACATGTCCACAGTGGTGAGGAAATCATTCTATGTTGAGCAACTTATAAACAAAGGTATGGCATCTACGTCCAAAGAAGTCATCGTTCCACTGTATTTGGCATTCATCAGACCTATCATTGAGTACAATGCCCCCTTTGGTAGGTACCTAGCCAGGCATATCTAACAACTGGAACGTTCAGAGAGGTTCCTTACTAAAAAAAATACAGAACGTAAGTAATATGTCCTATGCAGACCACCTCAAGGCCCTATCCCTGTATTCTGTCCTCTACAGGCATTTGAGGAGAGATCTATGCCTGGCATACAGGGCATTGTCAGACCCTACTAAGATGGACCTCTAGCATATCCACAAAACAAACAGTACCAGAATTATCCATTCTTAATACTTAAACCTTGCCTATGATATAAATAGGACCTGCTGGAGAGATAGGTATATATGCCAGAGACTACCCTGTCTATGGAACAGGCTCCCCATCCATGGGAAGCAGAGTTTCTCCCTAACCCAATTCAAGTGCAACTTGGACAATTGGATGGGAAATTGGAAATTCATCCCTGGTTTGACACCTATGTCTCTAATGCAAAAAGGTAACCTGTAAATGGTCCATCTCCCAGGCCCATGCTTATACTTATCAAGGGTATCAGAACTTGTCAGAGATTTGGGATGCATGGCTAGGCTTAAAAAGGTCCTTGTGGTCATTAGACTAAAAAACACCTATGAAACTATAATATCAGCTGTTGTGGAAGGGATTAGGGACATAAAATGACTGCCTAGATGACAACTGTACTATGAATGTCTCTCACTCTGGTGATTTAGGTATGTGTATACGAGAGGGGTAGATAGCCGTCAGGCACAGGGACACTAAAATACATAAAAAATCATTTATTAGAGTGTGAAAGAGTAGCTGAAACATATTGTTTTGGAACTTGCTGTTCTGACTGGGAAGTTTATTTAGCTAGTTGCACATGTTCAGCTATGTAGGACAGATGTTCAGACAACTCAAAACTCAGATTTTTGAGCATATAAGTGACATTAGAAATGGACACTTGTTTAATGCATTATATAAACATGTCCAGACACATCCTTCTGCTATGTTTACTTTCACTGTTATTGACAGGAGTAATCTACCTTCATGTAATAAGTTAAGACTGGCATGGTATCCGGAATAATAAGGAATATTCCTGGATAGTGAGATTGGGGGCCTTGTTTTCACCGGGGCTCAATGAAGTGATGCTGTCTCTTTAAAAGGGTGGTGATTCTCTAATGGTTCTCTATTACTTGTATATTTGAATGTGGCATTGTTATTTGGAACTTTAACACTGATGAAGGCATGAAGTTGCCGAACAGGTCTGTTGATTAATGAAATAATATTAAATAAACAGTTTTGTTGATTTGAAGTGCTGGCTGCTGTTGTTTGTAGCTGTACTTTCACCATGGTGCATGACAGTTTACCTTCACCTGTGTGTTCAGTCGTGGTGCCTGCATCGGAATAAGAAAAAGTTGAGGAGTAGTGCAGGGGGGCACAAAATGAAGTTTTCTAAGGTGGCAAAAGAGATCAAAAACCTGATATTTGAAAATATGTAGAAGTGGGTGAGTTAATTTTATGTGGAAAAAGGAAGTTTGGGGATACTTAAAACGTGTGGGGCAAATATCTGGTGTTGTGGCTGTTTTAAACCGGATCATAGAAGGTGTTCAGTGACAAAGTGACTGTGAAAATTGCTTTGAGGGCAGTGGGTTGTGCTTTAGCTAAGGATTTTAAGGGACCTGGAATATGTGGAGGAAAATAAGCAATATGGGGGAAGAGACAGCAGTACAGAGATTTACTGACTTATTGAATATTAGCAGGTAATTTGTCTGTCAGTTTTACACAAGGGGTTAAAGCTGTCAGATACCAATAAGATTCATTGTGTGGTCCTAGCTGTGATTGTCTCAGCCTACATTTGCCTACACTGTATAAGAATAAGCAAATCACTTAACAGGTATTACTCCTAAGTTGCCCCCAGACAGAGACATTTAAGCCTGTGGGTTTACCTGTTTCAAAAAAAAAATACAGATACATTTTTTTCATTCTATTCCTTGAACTCACCTTAACTGTCCTGTGCTCATTCGTCCTGCATTTCCATTTCAGTCCTACAGTTATACTGCCTAGTTTATGCCATCCTAGCAAATGACTGTAAACAGAAGAGGTATACTCCTCAGCCCCACTATTATTAAGTGAAGGACATAGCTTTGGTGTGAGGCATTGACAGCTCTGAGGCACAGTGTCATCCTAGGCAGTGATCATTCATTCTGCAAGAAGTTTTTCCTCTCATTACTCTTTGCCCCAAAACTGCAAGTACATTGATGTCAGCAAATGATATACATGCACCTGCACACACAGCTGAAATATACAAGTTGCCCCCCCACCCCACCCCATGATGGAGCTGTAAATATACTTAGCATCTGCCATGCATCAATGCAGCTCTGATCCATACATCTTCCACACTCCCTCCAAGGAACAGGTCATAGCCATTCAGACAGTCCTTCTATCCCAGGATGAGCATTTAATACTGCGGGTACATCACAAACCTAGAATATTACTGCTACAGTTGGAAACTTTCTGTCTTGCTCAACTAGGACAGCACAAATGGAGCTTTTTGCTTAGAAGTTAAGAATGGCACTCTAGGTAGGAAGTGTAGTTGACAAAAATAAAAGAATAGCAAACCAGATCTGTGGAACTCTAAAGATTGCACAGTACATCACAAAACATAGCCTGTCTCTCAGTGCTGTGGCCATTAGCTGTAGATTTTATGTGCCAGTTTGTATAGCATCTTTCAGAATGTGTTATCACCATGATCGACGTCTTTGAGGCAGTCACCAAAGCCGTAGATGAGGGTAAGGTGGTTCACACAGCATATCTTGACCTCGCCAAGGCTTTTGACACCATCCTCCATTCTGGAATTATAGCTAAACTCACTAAACTAGGTATAAATCCCTACGTCACAAGATGGGTTGCTAAATGGCTCACTGACAGAACCCACACTGTAAAAGTTGCAGACTCCAAATCTGACCTCAAGGCAGTGACAAGTGGAGTGCCACAGGGTTCCGTCCCGGGACCTCTCCTGTTTGGTATCTACTTCTCTGAAGTACAGACTAACACAGAAGTCCTCCGGCTGATGAAGTTTGCAGATGACTGCAAACTAGGAGCCATAGTCAAGTCCCCAAATGATGTGGACATCCTACAGAAGGGCCTCACTGAGACAGATGCCTGGTGTCAGAGCCATGGCCTCAAGCCCAATGCCAAAAAGTGCATTGTCATCCCCTTTGGTAAAAACTCTGTACCCATGAGCTACCACATAGGCAGCAATCTATTTAATACCGAATGTGTGATAAGGGACCTTGGGAACCAGGTGGACAGTAGTCTCTCCTTTGATAGTCACATCGCCACAGTAGTCAGGAAGTCCTTTTACGTAGCACACCTCATCATAAAAGGGTTCTCATCCAGGAAAAAAGAGGTCATCATTCCCCTCTACTCGTCACTCATTAGACCCATTATAGAGTACAACACCCCTTTTGGAATGTACCTCACAAGACATCTGCAGCAGCTGGAAAGGCCACATAAGTACCTCACAAAGAGGATTACTGGGCTCAAACAAATGCCCTACACTGACCGCCTCAAAAAAATCCAGCTTTACTCCGTAGCATATCGCCTACTCCGAGGTGATCTCTGCCTAACATATAAAGCTATGTCAAACCCAGAGCTGTTGGACATGCTACACCTAAAGAAATCCCAATCCCTCCAAGCTATACGCTCTAGGGACCTAAACCTTGTCACCACAATAAACAGGACACACTGGAGGGATACATTCCTGTCCTAGAGACTTCCTATACTCTGGAACAAGCTACCCATCTATGTCAAGCAAAGTTCTTCGTTAGCACTCTTCAAGAAAAATCTTGATTAGTGGATGGAAAATAGGAAATACACCCCGGGGATCACTTCTGTGTCTCTGCTGGACAGTGGCACAGGAAAATAACTTTCTTGGGTGGCCTAAGCTATGGTACCTTGCTGGCTGGTCTTGTGTGGGCCCTTGGGCTGATGCCCTAGTGCCTACCTATGAACCTATGAACCTATGCACGTTACATACTACCAGGCACTCAAATGCAAAAGCTGAACTGTTTCAGTCATGTTTTATGATCTGTTTCTGATTTTTCTTTTTTAATTACAGGGCAAATGATTTGCTAAGTCTGATAAATAGGTCATCCTGCAGTTAAGAAAGCTTACAGAGCTGGTGAGGGAAGTAAATAAATAAATAAAATGTAGAAAGCCATGGCATTCTCTTGAGATATACCTGGCCATAGTCTCCTGTCTTTGCTACCATCCTGATAGGCTATATAACTGGCACTTCTTTTCTGATGGCATACAAGCAGTATTTCAACAGATGACATTTTTAAAGAACAGGTTTTCATTTTATTCTTAACGAAACATATTTAATAAAATAATCTTACCCATGAGCTTTGCAGTAGACTCTGGCATAATAAAACAGCACATAAATAAATACAAATGTAAAAAATGTTCAACCCCTTTCTAATGCAATGAAGTATAGTAAAGAAAAAAGTGTGTGTCAAAAAATATGATGGACCAGGAGCTGAAAGTCATTGCATCTTTGATGTGTTTTGTTTCTGGTTTGAGAGCAGAAAGTTAAACATCATTTCCATCTAGAGCATATTAGACTACTTCCAAAAAAAACTGGCAACCTAATTCTAATACCACCCTTGCCTTGTAAACGCTGTGGATAAGGGTGGCTACAACTCATGAGTGAGAGAGGGAGAGAGAAAAAGAGAGAGAGAGAGATGGAGACAGAGATAGAAGCCTTTAGGTATTTGCATGAACTGCAAATATAAGTTTCAGAGAAAACTGATAAGAAAGAACTCAGTTCACCTTCTCATTCAACAGATATTTGTGTCACTTGCCTGTCTTCAGAAACAATGTAAAGGCTGTAAAAATATTGTTTGAAATGCTGGGGATGCACTCTGACAGAATATCCTTCCAAGTCACTGAATAATATTATAAAGCAATTCAGCAATAGCAAGAAAATGAAATTGTGTTTTATAAAATAGTGCTCCAGTCAAATTGATAGTGCAGGACTAGAAAAACACTAGCAAGTACGCTTTGAAGGTTTATTCTGCAAGCAGTGTTCCCAGTTTACAAAAAGATCTGCCCTGCGGGGCATCTAGCTACAGTTAGGGAGGCAAATGTGTGCTTGTAGCACTATGCTGCTTCTCTTCAGACTCTACACCCAGACACACTGAGTCTATGAAGAGCAGTAAAGGTGGACTGTCTCCCTTAGGAAGTCACAGGAGCATTAATACGTGATGCTGGGAAACTAGTAGGAAGCTTTATGAAATCTGGGTTGCTAGGCTTCCTACAAGCAGAGGTGCTGTCATGATAGAAAAGGGTTAAGAGAAAAGAATTGGTTAGCAGAACTACTGAGACATAGAATGCTTTTATTTTCATTTCACAATTTGTAATTATCCCTCTTGAAAGACTGTCATTGCCTTAAAGGTTACAAAAACTGCATATGCCATAATTCAGAACTCAAAAATATCTCATCAATACAAACCCTTATGCACTGTATAAAGTAATTTACATGTGCTAGCATTTTTAATAAAGGCCTCAAACTCTGTAGTTGCTCTTAAATGTTCTGGGAACTCACTAATGACATTGCAGAATATGGCGGATCTCATCTAATCTGTCAGTAAAATCCTAATATGACTTATGTCAAACTCTAATGCAAACCAAATGAGTCTTTCCAGTAATAAGAAGCTTCCCAGAATTAGTTTCCGTTTTCTAGAAAATTGCAGCTGGGCCTGGCACTTTTATCTAAAAACTTCACTCGTGCATAAGCAAGAAACTCATATTATTTGGTTACATTCCATCAGTACGAGAAATAACATTGTGCAAATTCTATGCATGCTAATGATATATAGAAATCCACCTGCTTTCTGATAAAATGAGTTTAATTTTCTGTTGCCCAGTGCCTGGTTGGCCTTTCATAAATTACTTATGCACAGCTATTATTAAAATAGGGGAAAGCAAATTAGAAACTCTTCATATCTCTCCACTGGATTTAGTCAAGGCAGGGCTGTGACAGCTAGAGTCAGCGTTTTTCAAAAAATTCTCCTCTTCTGAAAATTTTTGCATCTCTATACAATTCTATGCATCTGTTGTTAATGCTCTGACCTGCCTTCTTACCAAATTAACCTAAATCCTTTCTATTTTTCAACATTAATGGAATCTTTTTAGAGCCTTGCTGATATATATTAAAATATATTTATTGGTCAATTTGAATTCCAATATTTTTGCATCTCTCTTCTACTGATGCTTGTACATCTGAACACTGGCCAGTTCAACATTAATACATGTTTAATTAAAATACATAAACTTGGCAATTACCATATCAAAACACAGCACAAGAGTCAGATATATATATATATATATATATATATATATATATATATGACTCTGCAATATAAATATTATTTCTATGCAGAATAGAAATTCTAAATTCACTTTTTCATTATGAAATAGAAAACTGAAGCGGATGATTAAATTAAACACATCATTTTACATACTAAAGGGTCAATTCTGATATAGTTACTTAACTATTGAAACATTATGATAACTAAACACTTTAAAACCAAAGAGTGGCAGCATATTTTTCAACAAGTCTATGGAGCTATTAATCTACAGTTGCTCAAGATTTATTTTTTAAAAGTAGTATGTTGCTTTTGTGCTGTGGTTTCACTGAAAGTAGACATTTCTATTCTACAAGACTCATTCCGAGCAGCCAGTGAGGACTGTCTGCAATAAATATGTCGTTGTTGTAACTTTCTGTACTATATATTTGTTAGCAACCTTTCTAGCAATTGTAAGACAGATGTACGCATTTGTTTCACTCTGTTCAGTCCACTGAGAGATTATAGTCATGTCTTCATGACACTCCCTTTGGCATAGTCTTTTATTTTCATAGTTTACACACTTTCTTTAAAAGTACTCTATATGTTTAGGTTTTACTTTGCCTCATTGAGGTATGTGTGGCTTATATAAGAGGGGTTTAATTGTACAATAACACTTCTAATGGTCATAGATGTACATTGTGCACCAATAACAGTTCAGTCCTTCACTCCACAACCTGGATTGTTTATTCTTGTTGAAATTTCATTGGAGAATGAGAAAAGTCTGATTAGGTATTTAGCAATCAAATAGCACAACTGTAGTGCTGTTCTTCAATAAGTACATTGTATTCTATGGTCTGAGTGTCTTTTTATGTCATCTGAACATTGTCATCATGCCAACTTCCTCATCAACCTTGTTATCAGCATTGGTTATGGTAATAGTGTTTGGAAAATGTATGGAGGGTAAACTGCCCTCCTAAGATGATGGTACTTAGAGAATAGATACATGCCCTTAAGAACTTTGTAAAGAATACATTCTCTCATGCCTCTCCATTACTATACTGGTTGTATCTCCTCATTCTATTGGTGTGTAAACCCCAAAGACCTGACTCTGTTTTGTATTGTTTATCAACATGCTGCTTTATACTCACCAATTTAAATCAGAAGCTGTAATCAAGGTTTTTTTGTTATCTACTAATATAAATTATCACACCAAATCTCCTCTTACCTGATAACTAATGAGTTCCAAGGGCTACCTCTAACACCCCACTGGATTTCAGTCCTCAAGGAAAATCAATTCTGGCTGCAGGTTTGAAACGTTTAACATGATCTTTAGCTACCTCGCCTAGTTGTCATTAAGTAGTAGTCAAACACTGAGCTAGATGAAATATTATTGTACCAAGAGTGGACAAATGCTATCCTTACAAAAGATTTTACAGTCACTTGAATTCAGCAACATGCTTATGTTGTAAGTGATCAGTTTGGGGTACAATGATGTTGATGCACATTTGTTTATTTTCTCTTTTGACTTGCATTGCAAGTAAGGAGCAACAGTAGTGGGTAAAATGTTTATACAAGAAAACAAAGGAGCATTAGCCAGAAAATAAATGAAGTAAAACTAGTTCTCTGCTATTTTTCTGATTGCTTACATGATGTCTGTATGGAAGTTAGGTTACCCAGTGATACTGCAGTAGTATTGTCATCTCACAGTAGGAGGTTGTGTGTGTTTCAGTTCTTGGCTGGGGTGTGCAGAGTCTGCCTGCCCTGTTTGTGTTCATGTGGGTTTTCTCTGGGTGCTCTGGTTTCCTCCCATATTCCAAGGACATGGTGGCTCTAAATTAGCTGTAAGATTGTGTGTGTGTGTGTGTGTGTGTGTGTGTGTGTGTGTGTGTGTGTGTGTGTGTGTGTGTGTGTGCGTGCATGTGCGTGCGTGTGTGTGTGTGTGTGTGTGTGTGTGTGTGTGTGTGTGTGTGTGTGTGTGTTTGTCTGTCATGTGTGTGCACATGTGTCTGGTGTGATAAACAAAGACCTGCAATTTAGTTAATTTTCTGACTGTAACTGGATAATTTCTAAGTATAGTGTAAAACAGGGTCTGAGCCAAACAGAAATGAGGGTGATTACAGACAGAAAAGAAGCAGTCCTTTTACAGAAGGTAAAGAAAATAACAGTGACCCGCCCAAATCCCATTATATGTCAATGGCATGGGAATTCAAAGTTACTTCCTTATGACTGGCATGAGTCATACAAAGTATTATGGGAAAGAGAAAGGGTTGAGGGAGTACAAGATCACATTGATACATCAAGCCTCAATGGTAGCCATGTTGTGGAAAACAGGCTAAAATTACAAATAAAGCACTTAGAATGATTTTGAGGTGTTACAATAGGCCAGGAAACAAAGATAAAGTGAAAAAAAAAGTTTTTTTTAGTTCTATGGTGGAGTTTTCCTTTAATACATATCTGATGTCTCTTTTCACTGTCTCTTTTCACTGAATCAAAGTATTTGAGGTCATGCAACCTCAGATTAAGAATATTTAGTTAAATACTAGGGGTGTGGGGAATGTAAAATGACACCAAATGCATGGCAAAATTCTGCTTTTTCTATTATTATATTCTTTTGACATTATTAACTTTTGGGCACTTGTGATTTCAGTCCATTGGGTTCTAGAAGATATGCTTTGACAGAGTGTTGGCATGTGAAGCAGAATCGTAAAGATCATGCTACTTGACAACAAAAGTCTGTTTAAGTACATCTGTTTTTTTTTTCTGCTTTTCCAGCTGGTCATCTGTCAGAATCATTGAGTTACACCATACACAGTGATCAGATGTTCATCGTGTTTCACTGTTGCAGTCATCACTGTAGGGTTCTTCCTGCCGGCAGGCAGCCCTCGGTCGGCCAGAATCCCAATGTCTGGGTCCGGCGTCGGCTGTTCAGTCATCCTCCCTGACGTTAGAGTGCCAGGGGTATAAAGCTCCCAGCCGATGCTATGTTCTCCAGTCTTTCTTGCCGTGCAGTGGAAGCAGTTCGCAAGTGCCAGTCGGCTGACTCCTGATATTTTTGGTGCTTCATTCTGAAGACTTTCTTCTTCTTCTCAAAGCTAAGTACCCCGTTGGGGAAACTTTTTTCTTGCCCCAGTCCGATGTCAGAAAAAGTTAATAATTGTATTTCATGTGGGAAGCAAATACCTCATAAGGATTTCCACTCTTACTGTATTCCTTGTTTAGGCCCTGACCACGACGTAGCTAGTTGTCGGTTTTGTGCTAGATTTAATCAACGTACTATTAAGCAGAGATACGATTTTGCTTTTCACTACTTTGGCAGGCGATTTAATTACAATATGTCGTCGGACACGCTTCCGACTACCGGAGTTCACAAAAGGTGCAAGGATAAGGACAGGCCTCCGAGGTCCAAATCAGACGACGGTTTACAAGCAGAGCCAGCTGCAGGTTCAGTGTCATCAGTGAGGCGCTTTCGCAGCCCCTGCCGTCAGCCACTACAGAACCGCTTGCCAAAACAGACTCCCACGAGGAGCCAACTAGGCCTTTGAGTACTCCAGGTGCAGGACCTTCGGACAATGCTCCCTCGGATGGGTCCGGAGCCGCTGTGCAGGTACCGGCTTCTGAGGGGGTTTTCAGGCCTACACAGCTTCAGATAAAGGCAAAGGCAAAGACTCCTTCCCAGGCCTCCTCTGATCCGGGACCTAAATCACAAAAACAAATGCTTAAAATGGCGGAGGACTTACTAACTATGATTAGGGGTTCACATCCCCCTCTAGACAAAAGGCCAAGACAAGAATTGGACTATGAATCCTCTGATCAGGCATCTATTTCTTCAGTGTCTTCCTCTGAACAGGATTATACTTTCCCTCCTTATGAGGATTCTGATGCTGAGAAATCCATTCCTTCAGCTTCTCCCCCTGAGGATTTTTCTTTTGGGGAAACTTTACATGACATGAGGGAACATTTTCACTGGGAAGGACAGGAGTACTCTGAATCTAAGAGAAGGCTTAGGGATTTCCTTCTTCTTCCCCAACACAGACCCCTGGCTATTCCTCCTATTTTGGATATTGTGGATGATGTCTTTTCTGAGGCTAATTTAACTCCTGACTCCTTTCCTCCAGCCCCTGCAAAGCCTGATAGATATTACAGAGTCCCTGACTCCCACCATTTTCTTTATAAAAATCCTACTGTTTATCCAGAAACCATTTCTCAGGGTCCTAAGGGTGTTAAGGCCGCCACTGCTAAGAACCCTATTCCGTCAGATAAGGATTCTAGAGCTTTGGAGAGATGAGGCAAAAAAGTGTACACTTCTGCTACTTTATCCATTAGGGCTTTAAACTGTCAATTTCATATGCTAAAATATCAGCAATTTCTTCTGTCTGTTATGAAACAAAAGCTAGGTACCATTTCTGCATGTGCAGATAATAAGGAATTACACGATTTGATGCATGCTACTGAGCAGGTGGGGAAACATACCTTACACTGTGGTTTTGATGCTTTGGAGGCCTCATGCAGGGTGGCTGCCACTGGCAAGGTCATTAGAAGGCATGCTTGGTTAAAGGAACAAAATTTGCCTGATCAAGTGAAAGCAAAGTTACTGGATGCTCCTGTTCAGCATAATGTTTTGTTTGGGTCCAAGGCTGAAGAGGTGATAAAGAAAATGGAGGATAAGGCAAAATCCATGCAAACGGTTAAGGATTTCTTACAAGTTCAGCCCCCAAGATTTAGCAGAAATTGGCCAACTAAAAATTGGTCCTTTCCCAGCTTGGACAGGCCTCAGAGGGGTAGATATAGGCGCCCCAGAGGGAGGGCCGAAGCACAGACCTCCTATAGACCTAGACAGTGGAGTGCTTCCACCCCCAGGGGTGGAGAGGACAGACCTCAATCTTATAGGAAACATGCTCAATGACTCCCCCTGCATGGCTCCAGGAACCTCTCTCCTGGAAGCCCCTCTAGGAGGAAAACTCTGTCTTTTTCACCAAAATTCGACTTATATAACCCAAGACAAGTGGGTTCTGGATGTAGTTTCAAGAGGTTACAAATTCCACTTTCATTCCTTGCCAAGACCAAACGGATGGCCAGACCTACCAAAACACCAATGGGCAGAGGCATTAAACCAGGTGGGATCCCTCATGGCTATGAGGGCCATAGAACTGGTTCCACAATCAGAGACGGGGCAAGGCTTTTACTCAAGACTCTTTCTAGTTCCCAGAAAACAAAATTCTTGGAGACCCATCCTGGATCTGTCAGTCTTAAATACTTTCCTGGAGATACCAAAGTTCAAGATGCTTACTCTGCAGCAGCTCCTGCCAATGTTGAGCAAAAATGCATGGATGGTGACATTGAATTTAAAGGAGGCTTACCTACACATTCCTATCAGACAGGAGTGCAGAAGATACCTCAGGTTCAAGGCAAACTCAGAACATTACCAATTCTCTGCGCTGCCCTTTGGCTTGTCTACTGCATCCAGGGTCTTTACTAAGTGCCTGGCACCAGTAGTAGCTTACTGCAGACTCAAGGGAATTCAAATTTACCCTTATCTGGACAACTGCCTTATTCAAGCAGACAGCAAGGATGTCTTACTCCAGCACCTGGAATTTGTTCAGAATCTACTCAAGTACCTGGGATTCACTGTGAACATAAAAAAGTCAAATTTGACACCCACACAACAGATTACTTTTCTGGGTGCTCTTTTAAACACAACAACCCAGATGGCATTCCTGACATCCGAAAAACAACTTCAGCTGGCTTCAACTTTCAAAACCCTGGCGTTAATGTCTCAGCTAACTGCAAGGAAATTCCTGCAGGCTTTGGGCTACATGGCCTCCTGCATCCTTCTCATACCATATGCAAGACTGCATATGAGAAAGATACAATGGTACCTAAAAAGCGTATGGTCCCAGCATTGTCACAGTCTAGACACACAGATTGCTGTCATGCCTTGCCTGCAAAAGGAATTCCATTGGTGGGCCATGGCATGTCTTCAAAACAAAGGGAAAGCCTTCAGTCTGCCTCCAGCCTTCCAAGTGTTAACCACGGATGCCTCGGATTACGCATGGGGAGACCACTTGCAGGGGAAAGGCCTGCAAGGTTTTTGGACAGAGGATCAGAAGCACCTACATATCAATTTAAAAGAGATGTTAGCTGTGCAGAATGCCCTCTTGGCTTTCAGGGATCTTCTACAGCCAGGGCAACTACTGATATGGACAGACAACACCACAGTTATGTGGTACATAAACAAGCAAGGGGGTTCACACTCCTACCCCCTTTGCAGACTAGCCATGACTCTATGGAACACAGCACTAGCTTGCAAAGTGGACCTACAAGCTCAGTTCCTGCCAGGGAAACAAAATATTCTGGCAGACAGCCTGAGCAGGAACCTGTCAGACCCACACGAGTGGATGCTAGACACCCAAATATTCCAGATGATTACTGAAGCCTGGGGCTGCCCGGACATAGATCTATTTGCATCTCCCCTCAACAACCAGTTACAGACTTTTTGTACAAGGACATATCACAAACTAGCATGGAAAGTGGATGCTCTCTCATTCAGTTGGAGGAACCTCTCGGTGTATGCCTTTCCTCCTCTACCTCTTCTTCCACAGGTGTTATTAAAGATAAAACAGGACAAACCCAAGATGATTCTACTGGCCCCAAATTGGCCTCGACTATTTTGGTACTCAACACTGATGAATCAATCACAGGCACCTCCTTGGATTCTACCTCAGATTCCAAATCTTTTGTCCCAACACCAGGGCCAGGTTCTGCACTCTCATATCAAAACTCTCAGCCTGGCAGCTTGGCGTATTCAGGGTCTATGATTAATCCAACCCTTCCCAAACAGGTCATGGATGTCATCTTAGAAGCCAGACAGCCTAGCACTAGAAAATCTTATGAAGGTAAATGGAAGAGATTTTGCACCTGGATGCATGCTCAGGATTCAGATCCTCTCATTCCTAATATTCCATTGATTTTACATTACCTGACAGACATGTTACATAAGGGTTTATCCTTTTCCTCCATAAAAATACATGCCTCAGCTATCTCTGCACATTACAATACAGATCCTCCAATTTTTTCACATCCACTTCTGAAACAATATCTCAGAGGAGCAAAGAATTTAAGGCCCCCTAGGACACCATCCATACCTGCCTGGGACCTCAACTATGTTCTGGAAAAACGTATTCTGCCTCCTTTTGAGCCTGCTGCCACATCTGATGTAAAGTAGTAGTAAAGTCATGGAAGACCACTATCCTACTGGCTTTGACTTCGGCCAGGAGAGTCTCAGAGTTACAAGCACTCATGGCTGTGGAACCTTTCATTATTTTTCATCAAGACAGGGTTTCTTTAAGGACTAACCCTACTTTCATGCCTAAAGTGGTTTCTAAAGTGGCTTTAAACCAAACTATTCACCTGCCAACTTTTTTCCCCAATCCACAAAATAAGGGGGAGAGGATCTTGCATTCTTTGGACGTGCGCAGGCAGCTTCGTTTTTACCTGGACAGAACCAAGGATATCAGAAAAACAGAACAACTGTTTGTTTCTTATGTGGCAAATTCCCAAGGCAAGGCTATTTCAAAACAGACCATTTCTAAATGGATTGCTCATGGAATCAGATTTTGTTACTCTCATCATGGAAAGCAAATCCCAGGAAAAATCAGGACTCACTCCACCAGAGCTGCTGCTACTTCTGCTGCTTTTCTCAGGGGAGTACCTACCAAAGATATTTTGGAAGCTGCAACTTGGAGTTCAGTGCATACTTTCTCTAAGCACTATAATCTACCTCTTTATTCTAAGTCCAGGGCAGGCTTTGCTTCTGCAGTCTTGCAAGGCCTACTAGCTGCCCCTTCTACTCAATAACCTCCACCCTTTATCTCAGCTTTGGGATTCAATCCTACAGTGATGACTGCAACAGTGAAACACGATGAACATAGCACAGTTGTGTACACTTACCATAAATGTAGATGTTTGAGTGTCTTCACTGTTGCAGTCTGGGTTACCCACCCCCCGTCCCCTCTTATTCTCTCATTAGTGTGGTTCCCTGCTTCACCCTTCTTCTGAGGTGTATTTGCTACAGGGTATGGGGTTTTGTTGTACCTTACTTTTAGCCTTTACTTTTGGGCACCTGACATCTGGGGCAAGAAAATCTGGAGAACATGGCGTCAGCTGGGAGCTTTGTACCCCTGGCGCTCTGACGTCAGGGAGGATGACTGAACAGCCGACGCCAGACCCAGACTTTGGGATTCTGGCCAACTGAGGGCTGCCTGCCGGCAGGAAGAACCCTACAGTGATGACTGCGACAGTGAAGACACTCGAACATCTACATTTATGGTAAGTGTACATAACTGTACTTTATGCGCTTCCACCACACTCTAACCTTGGTCTATTTATAATTACCCATTACAGTACAGTACAGTGTGATGTGTTATCAGGTGGGCTCTTCACTGAAAACAGAATTCTGCTCATAGGATCCCAGACTTTTAATACACCTAATGAATGTTGGCTCTTTCTACAATACTAGGGATCCATGGTGATGGTAAATCGATGTCTCATTATACAAATTCACTGAAAATTATTTTACACAGTAGTTTTGAAAATGGAGCAATTAAGAATGTTATAAATGTCCTAATCATATAATATATTTATGCATGTGGCTTGCCTCCTTCCTGTTACCTGATTGATTGCGTCAACGCACTAGTATTATACTGCATATGTTAATGTATGTAGTATCTATAGTGATAATATTGTAGCTAGTTTTGTATTGCAGAGTTAGCAGTAGGTGAATGTGTCATGTGACTTCATCAGCGCAGTTCTTATTGAATGCACTTCATGTCTAATGCTTGTCTGTTCAATCATATCGATTCAACATTAATATGACTACTTCCACTATGTAGCCATATTAAATGGTTTCAGATATAAGAGCACGCTGTTCATTAAAGTTTCTTATTGAACGCACTTCATGTCTAATGCTTGTATGTTCGATCAGATTGACTAGACATTAATATGACTACTTTCACTATGCAGACATATTAAATGGTTTCAGATATAAGAGCACGCCGTTCATTAAAGTTTCTTATTGAACGCACTTCATGTCTAATGCTTGTCTGTTCGATCAGATTGACTAGACATTAATATGACTACTTTCACTATGCAGACATATTAAATGGTTTCACATATAAGACCACTCGGTATCAGAGATTGGGAAAGTGCTATCAGTATTAAAGGTATTGTAGCACAACATGCTGCATTTTCAATCAGCACTAGACCCTAGAACTTAGGAAGCTACTTTCTTCAGTCAATGAATTATTTCTGTTCAAAAACACCTCTACAATAGTCCACATGCAGTGGCAAGGCAGTATTGTTTGACTTTTGATATTAAAACATTTTTTAAGTTATGCTTTTAAGTTCAGAAAACTTTATATAGTTACATTCTCTTTTACCATCAATGTTATACAATTAGCAATCTATAACTCACAAGTTATGTAACCTGAATGTTAATATTACAGAAATACTAATCTATGTAACAATGTGTTGTATTAGAACCATCTCTACTTCTCTGTCATTATATGCCTGAAATTATTGCATTCATAATTGTACTTTCACCTCTGTTGTATATTATTCTTTACACAATTTTTGTCTAAAACTATAGTGTAGTGCATGGCTGTACTATGCAAGAGCACTGACGTCATGGATGAAAATGGTCCAAGAAGTGGTACATATACTGAGTTAACAAATATTAAATAAATAAATGTAGTTAGTTTTCTCATGTCAAAACATTTTACTATCAATCTCAGTACATCAGAGGAAACAGTCTATAAGATGCATTTCTTCATTTTAGCTCAAGATTGTGTAACTACAGCCAGCAATAGCCATGAACCTACATGGAAACTTGTCTAAAAATGGGAAATGCTGGGCTCAGAAATTGGAGCGATAGTTTAGTGGGAATGGAACTGCAGAATGCCAGAAAAGAGCCAATATAAAATATTCTGCTATGTCACAGGTGAGGAAGCAATTAAGGTATTTAGTAACGTTAACCTTAAATGATGAGGAAAGAGTCAAGTTATCAGTCCTGATACAGAGGGAGGTTTCAGTCATATTGTGATCAATGAAATATCTTTCAAATGAAGGTATTTGGTGTTGACTAGAATTCATGAGATTTAGGTAATGTAACAGAAATGAAACACAGAGTGAAAGCCTTGTTTGGCTTGCATGATTTACTAGTAAGAGATAAGATTGGGTGTGATATTAAAGTGGTCAGGCCAGAGACAGACTATTAAATGAAACAGACTTTGCACTTCTTAAAGCATAAAATGTATGTAGCACTGAAGTGCACAAAATAAGAGCTGCAAGTGAAAATGAGGGCAAACTTAAGCTCAAAATGAATAAAAGACATTAAATAAGAATAATAAAAGAGTGATCATAAGGATACTGTGTGATTATCCATTATGGCAACTGTTAAGAAAATAAGTACTCATTCAATGCAAGAAATGTGGTGTCTAACTGATTATCCATGATTGCACCTGGTAAAAAAAAAAAAGTTGTCAGGTACCACACCCAGTGCAAGAAATGTGACTACATGCATTCAAATACATGTCTTAAGAGTCATAATCATATTTGTAGGTTATGTGGAGGTTAAAACTATTCTACAAAAATGTTTAAAAGTCAAAATAGAATTATACAGCAAGCTTTGTATGTCATAAAGACAAAGAAATAGAATAAAACTGAAATGTCTGTGAGCCTTCTTGTGATGAATAACATGAATACAGTAGAGAGTCAATTATCCGAACGTCGATTATCTGAAATGTCAATTATCCAAATGCAGCATTCCAAAGTTTTTGGGTAGGAAAAATCATAAAGTCTAAATATGTAAACATACATATTCGCTTGTTTGTATTTTTTGAGCTTGTAGCCTGTTCATGTGTGAAAAATATTCTTTATTGTCCACTGGAATTACTGAATGGTTGAAAAGTGTATTCCCTGCATGCAGGAAAAACAAGATTTTAGCAGTTTTTTTTATCCAATTCAATTATATGTTTGATTATCCAAACAGTTTGATTATCCAAACTACCCTAGGTCCCAATTAGTTTGGATAATCGACTCTCTACTGTACAGTCCAGACTGTACGCAGTGTAGAAACTGGGTTTAAGTCACTGGATTTGCCTAAGAATAAGTACAAATCCCTGTGAATTCACCTGACATAGTCTAGGCACAGACAAAATGCACTAAGTTAGAGTTTGTTTGGTTATGCGTATAAATGGGGAAAATATAAGGTGATGATCCAGATAGTGTCACTGGTAAAGTATTAAATGCAAACAAATATACTGACTAATTTTCTCATTTTGATTAAAAGGATTTATGCTCTGTAGTTACAAAATAATCAGTAGATGTACAGACAACAGTTTGACTAAGGTTAATATTCTAAAATTTAAGTCTCTTTGTCCTGAAGAGACTACAAATGAGAATGTATAAAATGGCGGTAAAGTTAGTTTACACACTGATAAAGCCAGTACAATTATATGTATAGTCACAAAGAAGCAGAGAGTAATGACAGTATGCATATTTCTCATAGCAAAATAGTTTTTAAAGAATCTGCTAAAGTTAGCATATGGAGTAGCATGAATACCAGTATGCTTATTTCAATTAAGTTTAAGAAACAGTGCTTAAGATGATAACAATATCTTGCTGACTTATTCTAAATTATTCTGAATTATTCAGTGGTTTAGACCATCTGACAGGAAAGTACCATATTAAGATTTCATCTGTGCCAATACCAGTTATAGGTGCATTGAGAAGCAGGACTGAACAGGAAATTAAGTGCATTGGATGCTATGGGTGCAACTGTTAAAGAGGTAGAACTGAGCGACAGGTGAATAGTATGGCAACAGTTGTGAAGGGAGACAAGCTTAAGATATGTATAGACCCACAGCACTTAAATGAATTAAAAGGGAACATCAGACACTTTTGGTGCTGCGGTAGCATTGTCGCTTCACAGTAAGACGCTGTCCATTCGATTCTCAGCTAGAGCGTCTTCTGTGTGGAGACATGCGTGAATGGGCTTACCTTCATTGAAAGTTGTGCGTCAGGACCGGCAACTTGGCACGTAAAAATCTACTGCCAATCATTAGCGGACCGGAGTCCCGCTGTGGCGGCCCCTAACCGGGAATAGCCGAAAGGCACAACAACATTAGACACTTTAGACAAATGAAGTTATCTCAGCAATGTCTAACATGAAGTTTTCTCTGTACTTGATGTGAATCAAGGGTTTTGGCATATTAAAAGAGACAAAATTGATTCAAAATTTTGTAGATTGAGTACCCCTTTTGCTAGGTACATGTTGGTATGAGTTTCTAAGAATGCCTTTTGGAATACCTTCTGTTTCAGACATGTTTCAAAGAGAAGTAAGTAAAATAACTGAGAGGCTAAAAGAGTGGCCAGTATTTAAAGAACAGCAGCATTGCTAATTATAGTTTGTCACATTCTCCTCAGCATATGTATATCTAGAAATCCATAATATCATTATGTTTAAAATAATTGTGTGTATAGATTTGCATGATAGTATCTATTAAGTTTGTATGTTTCATTAAGTGTTTTTTTGTCCCAGTTCTGTATACTAAGCTAAATTTTGTATTAACCAATATATAAAAATCAGTATGTAGCTCAGATCATATGTATACAAGTAGTGCACTTTTTCCTTGCTGCTCTGTAAGCTGTTCTGTTCACAAAAATAAAATATTCTTTGGAATGTGCTTAGTTAAAGCCAATGTATTAGTGTAAGCCTTGTATTGCCAGAAAGAAGCTAGGAGGTTATATTAGGAACAAAACTATCAAAGTAAACTTAATGAAAAAATGGATGCAGATGCTTTATCAAGCATGAGTAGATACCACCAAGTCCAAGAGGAAGAGGTACATTTAAGATAAATAACTGAACCTTGGAAACAGTTCCATTTCTCAAACCATTCCTCTCAACCTCCTAGCCCAAGAAATCTGTACAAAGCCTGACATAACAGGGGGACAAAGGCCCAAACTAGGGACAGATTTTAAATATTGCTGTTATAAACTTTGAAAGTAGCTAGAATAATGTGGATTGTGTTAAAATGCATTTTTAAAAAATTTGAAGTCTGACACTTAAATGTATGTCGTTATTTAAGTGATTTCATTCCTCAGATCATCCCAGTGATCTGCCAGAAAACCACAAATTTTAAGCGGTCAGACCAAAATTTTGAGGCAAAAATATGGACATTCTGCGAAAAACTGGACAATTGAGAGGTATGCCTCAAACTGTTTAACTACTGGTTTTGTCCCTGATAAGTAACACACACAGCAGTGGTGATGCCTCCCCCCCATAAGTGTGGCCTTACAACCGTCCAGTTAATTACAGATTTGTTAGCCTTATAAGCCATGCAAACCATGGAATGTATTACAACTGACCTCATAAACTATGCTATAAAGAATCTTGTTAGACTTGACCCCCACAGTTTTGTGAAGAATAGATCCTCTCTATTTAATCTGATAAATTTATGTAAAAGGGATACAGATGCTGTAGATGGTAGCCATGCAGTGCATGCAACATATCCTGACCTGGCTAAGGCGTTTGACACCACACCCATACAAAAGCTAAATGTGTGAAAACTCAGCCAGGACCCACACAGTGTCAGTTGCCAGTCCTTTATCAGAAAGTAGGGTTCATCCCTAAGACTTCTCATTTTTTGTATTTACTTCTCAGATCTCTAACCAGAGAGTGAAGACTTCTGGTTTACAATGCTTGCAGACGATTGCAAACTGCGGATTGTTGTTAAGTCATCACATGACACCCCAGTCTTCCAGAATCAACCCACCCCAATAAACTTTTGGTGTACTAAAATGGGCTCAAGCTAAATGCTAAAAAATGTAACATTATCACTTTTGAGTGACAGCCCTTCTTCTTATCATGCTATCTAAACAAAACATCTCTATAACAAATGTAGTTAGGAACCTAGGTATTTGAGTTGATAGCTCCCGCCTCTTTTGCCCAAAATGTAACAACAGCTGTCAATAAATCCTTTTATTTAGCCTAGCTAATTGCCAAAGGAATATCGTCAAGGTTGAAAGAGGTAATCACTCCCTTATATTCAGCATCAGTAATACCAGTTATCAAGTACAATGCCTCCTTCTGGATGTGTTTCACTAAACATATCAAACAATTAGAAAGACCCCCAAAGGTTCCTAACCAAAAAGATCACTGGCTTAAAATCCCTGAGTAACCAAGAAAGTCTGGAAGTGCTATCCCTTTTTTCAATGTCGTATAGACTTTTGAGTTGAGATCTCTGTCTTGATTACCATATCATTAGAGACCAATTGTTATGGACCATTTGTTCACATGTCCAATCTTTCTACCAATACAAGAACCAGGAACCTAAATCTTCACCAACAGATAAAAAAATATAATGGAAGGATGTGTATAAGCCAGTGCCTCCAAAAGCTCTGGAATAAACTTTCCCTATATATTAAGCTGTGTGACTCACTATCTTCCTGTAACTGTGAGCTAGATGACTGTATGAGTATCTACAAAGTTACTCCAGGATTGACTGGTATAGCTTTCCTGGAGAAAGGAGGTGCTAACTGAGGGAGGGTACTGTCATGGCAAGAATGGTCATGACACTCAGTGGCCTTGGAATATCTGTGAATCTATAGTATAAATAAAGAACTAGTTTTAACTCATTCTCCTAAATGGAGCTGTAGAAGTCTGTACTCTGAAAAAAAGTTTTATCCTCACAGTTAGAACAAATGTTCATATCTCTAGATCCATGTGTTACTAAAGAAGTATAAATTGCAAACTGCTCAGCATAAAGTAATTTTTACAATGATCACATTCATTATATTCTAGAGCAAACTGGATTTTAAAAGTCATAATAACAGAAATATTAGTTTTTGTAATATTTTATAAACAGCTAACAATATCTCACTTAATCCATCAGGCTACACATGTATTGCTAGCAGCATTTTTCTTTTTGACCAACTGTTTGCTTTCTTAGAAAGCTAAGCAGTTCTATGTGTGTTTCTTGGTTGTTGAAGCATTTAGAGAAGTATGAAAATTATGAAAATATAATCTGCGGTGGTGGTGCTGTGGTAGCGTTGTTGCCTCATAGCAAGATGTTGTCCCATTCGATTCTCAGCTACAGCGTCTTCTGTGTGGAGGCATACGTGAATGGGGCGTGCCTTCATTGAAGGTTGTGCGTCAGGGCTGGTAACCCGGTATGTAAAAATCCACTACCAGTCATTAGCGGACCGGAGTTCTGCTGTGGCAACCCCTAACTGGGAAAAAGCCGAAAGACACAAAATAAATAAAATAGTAACAAAATGTAATATCTATCTAGTTTGACTTGTCAGTGGTCAAGTATTATGCAACTATATTGGTTATCATGTAAGCTTTAAGACAAAATATGTCAATAGCTCATGTATAATATAGTTTTGGAATTATTAGTATAAATATGAGCAGGCAATTCCAGATGCCTAGGGAGTCACTAGTGTGTTCCTATTATAACACATGAAGGAGTCATTAGGATTTAATTACTTAAACTCAGAAATTGCATACATATATAAATGATAAACTGCGGGTACTGAAAGTCCTTCAGCCTTGACTATTGTTAGGGTGCTGTGTATGATCAGTTTATTATATATTTATTTATTTATTTACTCACTTACTTATTTAACATTTGTTGACCTGAAAAGTCCGACCAGGACAGAATCTATTTTCAGCAGAGGCCTGGGGAGAAATGCTCCAACACTTTATTGAAACAAAACTGTATAAAAGCAGAACAGCACTAGCAGTTAGCTGAGTTTCTTTCCTAGCCTGATATGAAGACAGCATACTGCTTTTCCAAGTCATGCTGTTTCTGAATAAAGACTGATTCTTCTTGGAAATAAAAGTTTATTTTTATTTATTTATTTTATATTTGTTTACTGGGGAGGTCCGACTGGACAGAGCTGTCCGTTTTGATCGGAGACCCGGGGAGAAAAGCTACAGAACAATTGCTAACATACTATACATAAGACTTTCACATGAGCATTGTGGTTTACACATTCACTTATAAAAATATAGCAGATAATAACATATGATTGCATAAGATATTTACATAAGCACAGATATTTAGATATGCAATTAAAAGTATAGCAGGTAGTAACATATGATGGTTGTTCATACAGTATGTTTAGTAGAGATAATCTTGAAGATGTACTGAAGAAAAGACAAGAAAGGGAAAAAATAAAAAAGGAGGAGAATATAGACACGTTCATATGAGGTACAGTGACATTTTAAGGGAAAGCTTTTCAGCTTAGTCTATGGGAGAGTTAATGGGTGTAGATGGGAGAGTGGGAAGTAGGCAGCAGTGAGTTGGTAAGTAACGTGTGAAAATGTATAGTGTATCTGTGGGAGTTTTAAAGAGGAGGTTGGAGAGTGGGTAGGGGAAAGGAGTTAGAATATGTCAGCCAGGTGCTAGGCAGTTGCAAGTAACGTGTGATAATATATAGTGCATCCGTGGGAGTTTTAAAGAGGAGGTTGGATAGTGGGTAGGGGGAAGGAGCTAGAATATGTCAGCCAGGTGCTAGGCAGTTACAAGTAATGTGTGATAATATATAGTGCATCTGTGGGAGTTTTAAAGAGGAGGTTGGATACTGGGTAGGGGAAAGGAGTTAGAATATGTCAGCCAGGTGCTAGGTAGTTACAAGTAACGTGTGATAATATATAGTGCATCTGTGGGAGTTTTAAAGAGGAGGTTGGATACTGGGTAGGGGAAAGGAGTTAGAATAGTTAAGCCAGGTGCTAGGCAGTTACAAGTAACGTGTGATAATATATAGTGCATCTGTGGGAGTTTTAAAGAGGAGGTTGGATAGTGGGTAGGGGAAAGGAGTTAGAATATGTCAGCCAGGTGCTAGGCAGTTACAAGTAACGTGTGATAATATATAGTGCATCTGTGGGAGTTTTAAAGAGGAGGTTGGATAGTGGGTAGGGGAAAGGAGTTAGAATATGTCAGCCAGGTGCTAGGCAGTTGCAAGTAACGTGTGATAATATATAGTGCATCCGTGGGAGTTTTAAAGAGGAGGTTGGATAGTGGGTAGGGGGAAGAAGTTAGAATATGTCAGCCAGGTGCTAGGCAGTTACAAGTAACGTGTGATAATATATAGTGCATCTGTGGGAGTTTTAAAGAGGAGGTTGGATAGTGGGTAGGGGAAAGGAGTTAGAATATGTCAGCCAGGTGCTAGGTAGTTACAAGTAATGTGTGATAATATATAGTGCATCTGTGGGAGTTTTAAAGAGGAGGTTGGATACTGGGTAGGGGAAAGGAGTTAGAATATGTCAGCCAGGTGCTAGGCAGTTACAAGTAACGTGTGATAATATATAGTGCATCTGTGGGAGTTTTAAAGAGGAGGTTGGACAGTGGGTAGGGGAAAGGAGTTAGAATATGTCAGCCAGGTGCTAGGCAGTTACAAGTAACGTGTGATAATATATAATGCATCTGTGGGAGTTTTAAAGAGGAGGTTGGATAGTGGGTAGGGGAAAGGAGTTAGAATATGTCAGCCAGGTGCTAGGCAGTTACAAGTAACGTGTGATAATGTATAGTGCATCTGTGGGAGTTTTAAAGAGTAAGTTGGATACTGGGTAGGGGAAAGGAGTTAGAATATGTCAGCCAGGTGCTAGGCAGTTACAAGTAACGTGTGATAATATATAGTGCATCTGTGGGAGTTTTAAAGAGGAGGTTGGATAGTGGGTAGGAGAAAGGAGTTAGAATATGTCAGCCAGGTGCTAGGCAGTTACAAGTAACGTGTGATAATATATAGTGCATCTGTGGGAGTTTTAAAGAGGAGGTTGGATAGTGGGTAGGGGAAAGGAGTTAGAATATGTCAGCCAGGTGCTAGGCAGTTACAAGTAATGTGTGATAATATATAGTGCATCTGTGGGAGTTTTAAAGAGGAGTTTGGATAGTGGGTAGGGGAAAGGAGTTAGAATATGTCAGCCAGGTGCTAGGCAGTTACAAGTAACGTGTGATAATATATAGTGCATCTGTGGGAGTTTTAAAGAAGAGGTTGGATAGTGGGTAGGGTAAAGGAGTTAGAATATGTCAGCCAGGTGCTAGGCAGTTACAAGTAACGTGTGATAATATATAGTGCATCTGTGGGAGTTTTAAAGAGGAGGTTGGATAGTGGGTCGTGGAAAGGAGTTAGAATATGTCAACCAGGTGCTTGGCAGTTGCATGTCCCAGAGTTGTTTAGGTGGGAAATAAGCTGTTTTTTGAAGATGGTTTTATTAGGTTGTAACCTGATTTGTAGTGGTAGGGAGTTCCAAGTCGTGGCAATGTTGCTAGAATACAAGGAGTCACCAGAGCTGTAATGGCTTTTGGAGATTGCAATTAGTGCCTTGTTAGTGGATCTAAGTTCGCGGTTATTGGAGTAGAGGGTGATCAGGTCTTGTAAGGCTGGAGTTTTCTTCAAACCTTTTGATTATCTTGTAGTATAGGGAACTACTAAACAGAAACATTTTATGACTTGCTAAATGAGAAGACTAAGGAAAAGGGCTTGAACTGAATAAAAGAAATGTCAGAATTATTTGTGCCTGGCTGGCTCTGTGTCAAAGAGGGATGGAGTCTTGACCATGACCCAGGTGACTGTCGTTTGATTATCAGCTCTGCACTGGAGAAGACAGGCAAATGATGTTACTGAGTTTATAAAAGTATGATTTTCAAGTTCAGTGCAAAGTAGACACATTGATACATATACCTGAGATACTTACCAGAACATACTTGCAAGAGTGTAAAAATGCTTACTGCAGAACGATTTGGAAGTGCTATGGATTATGTCACCATTGCCTTCTATCATGTTTCTGTGAAATGTAGTTATGTGAGTAGCCAGACAGAATTCACTTAGTGTATCCAGACATTGGACTGCACTTTCCATATTGTGAGTTTTCATATGGTCAAAGCTTTTTGTTCAAAGGTGACAGTTATCATTCCTACTAAGCTGCTTAATGATCTGTTGCAGAAAATCTGTGAGACATGTAGGAATTACCAGACAAAAGGTAAGAGCACACATTGTTTTTTATTGGTCTAAGATGTCTGAGCATTTTGGACAGATGGTTCAAAAGTGGGAAGCTGGCAGTTTGTTCCGAAATTAAAATCAGAAATGCAAACTTGCTATATGAAGCACTGCATCTTCTGAATGAAAATAGGAGGGTATTTATTTCATTATAACGATGCTCATTATCCTGGCGTTGTTTATTATTCAAAATACTCAGAAGTAGTTCAGTTGTGTGAGACCAACAGTCATAATGTTGTCATTATACATGCATTTCTCTTTGCTAGACATTGTATAACAGATGAGGTAATCAGAGGAGTGGGCCATGGTTTATATGTCAGGAGTTCTGTATTCAACAAAGCAGTGGACATTTAAACATTACCTTAAGTCAAAGATATCTGCAGATTATTGGACAAGTTAAATGTAAGGTCAGGACTAAGGAAGTGTAAAAGCTCTGATAATTCTGAAATACAGAAATAAGCCTTTACATTTGTGAATGGGAAAGCATCTTAGAGTTAAACTGCTAACCTCATAGTCTTTTTCATTCCCTGAAAATAAGAAGAGAGCATCAGACTCACTGAAAACAAACCTGTGTAGACAGAAATTTTATTTTGTGTGATCCTTAGAGAATCTTGTTGAATTGCAATAAGGAAAAGAAGTAACAAGGAGTGCTGACTTTAGTTTTAACTTAGAGGACAGTAATGTAGCAGCTAGAGTGATGTGTCAAGTAAAACAACTGAGAATGTACTATGTGCAAGGTCCAGACAAGATCACGTTCAGCTGCAGTAACATAACAGTTAGCTATAAATCAGCAATAAATGCACTACTCCTAGTCTCGAAAATGCGGTACCCATTATTACTTTGAATTCAGCTCAGAATACCTCATTAATTCAAGCATATGAAAATAAGAGCCGAAGTTTTTTTTTTTTTTTAATTCGGGCAGATGAAAATTATTTCTCATTCAAAACTGAGAATGTCATTGCAGTCCCAAAGTTAAAGCAAATTGGTTGCCAGTAACTGTTAAAACCATTTTAATTCTTTAACCTTTAAAGTACTGAACAATGGATATTGTCTACATTGTAGCTAATAAGCTGAAAATTAGATATTCTTCATACATTCTGCATAACCACTAACGCACAATACTAGTAAGCCTTCCCTAACCTAGCAGAAGGAGACAAGTAATTGCCTTCTCTAAATTTTTTTCAGCAACTTGTAACAGCCTTCTTCAAAAAATAAGAAAAACTGAAAGTAACGTGTTCAGGAAAAAAGCTCAAAACACATCTGATGAACAACTAAGGGAAACTGATGTCATGATCCAGGCTGAATAACATTTCTTCTCCTGTTTGCCTTTAACTAAGTCCAGGTACATTGCAACGACTGCTCTCCCTGCTGCGGCTTTCACAACATACAACCTAGCACTATCCTAATTCTAAAAAGGGTACAGACGGTGAATGTGCATTCGATTATAATTTTAGCTGTATTATTTGTTACTTTCAAAATAGTATTAGGTCAAGATGGTTTAGGATTACCTGATTTGAAGGGGTATTTTAGATTTATATAATTAATGTTAATATACATAACACGAGAAGGTTTTAAGTCAAAGTGGATAGGGATGATGATGACATGGGGGGGGGGGTGGTTTCAAGACATTGGAAGGGTAAGATTTTGGATGCAGGTCCTTAAGGGGAATAAAAACAACTATACAGAATATTGTATCCATAAAATAGTAGAACGTATTCTAACAAGTAAGTCAATATGGGAATGGAGAAAGGAGATTTTACCAGTAGGGATGACTGCAAGTATGGGTATAGAAGCAGGCAAGCGGGGGCTGGAATTTACTGGAGAAAATTAGCAAAGGAACCAAGGTTTTGGGAGAAAGTAACCAGCAGGGGAAAAGTGGGATGAGGGTAAGGAAAAGTCTGGACTGTAGTTTAGAAACTATCTTCCCTACAAGGAATTGATAACAGAGTACAAACAAATAGAAAGGGATGGGGATCATTAAATAAAAGACCTAATTTGGTAGTGTTTTAGCTTTCAAAATATGGTTTTCTATTACTGTATATTTTCCTATGTCACTTTCTTACTATCATGTTTAATAAAGATGTTTAAAAAATAGTATTAGTACTATATTTTCACGCCTATATCAGATGATGCCTTAATATCTACATGTGCTTATATGTTAACAGTCTCCATGTTGTCTATAACTATTTATTTTGTTTATAAATGTTAATTGCATTAATTTGTCATATGGCTTGGGTCATGGCAAAAAAAGGGTCATTGTTATCAGGCCATTTTCAGGTTAATAAATGAGAAATAAAGTAATAAAATAGACTGATCTGGGAGCTCAGTTTTTCACCTATCACAATTTTGATGTGTTATCTTGAGGCTCTGAACTATAGAGGGTTTCTAAAACTCAAGCTCAAGGTCAAGGCTTAGAGACTCTGAAAGGTGTTCAAAGGGATCATCATGCTAGTGTAAAGGTCTGACTATCTTCTGCTCCAGACAATGTTGAATTTCCTTCTCAAATCAGTGTGAATCAATATTTGAGATATGGGTGATTGGTCAAGAAGCCACTATGATGCATTCACTGCACACACACACACACACACACACACACACACACACACACACACACACACACACACACACACATTTGTGTGTGTGTGTGTGTGTGTGTGTGTGTGTGTGTGTGTGTGTGTGTGTGTGTGTGTGTGTGTGTGTGTGTGTGTGTGTGTGTGTGTGTGTGTGTGTATTCTAAATATTACAGTTTTCACAGTATTACTGTGAATCTCATAACATAAATAGTATAGTCATACTACAGTTTTAGAAAAATACAATCAATGTATTTAACAGTAGTGTATAAATAACTTTCTTTTAAAGGAAGAGGTGTAGCATATGTGTGTATATGTATTATAGATAGTAATGATACAGTAGTTGCAGCTTTAAAGAAGAATTACCAGATTTATCCTGCCTGTCCTTTCTTCAACTGATACTCAACCCAAGACTGTAAGAAAAAAAAACAAGATATTCAGTGTTAAAGACAGAAGGCAAACTTCTATGTGAATAAGCTAAATGAATTCTTCAGCTACAAAATTACGGCATAAATGCTACAAATATTGTGTATTCCAGCTATTATACATATCTCTGTTTCTGTGCTTAGAAAACCAAACCAAAAAATCCAAACATGAAATATAAGACAATGCATTAGTAAAATCAACAATGATCATCTCAGGAATTTAGAGATTAAAAGGATCTGCAAAAACAGACAGCTGTTTTTGGTCTCAGGCAGATCTCTTGGATTTTCCCTTTCCTTTTCAAGGTAAACTCGTCTGGAATATCACCTTCTGACTGATATTGAGCATTCCTTGTCTGATCATAAGCTAGCTCTGTTTTAACAACGTCATTCTTGCTACAGGTGGGAGAGCTGTTGCAGTTTGTTTCTCACACTGTTCATGCTATTCTTAATATTAATGTGTCCATTCTTCTGGGAAGTCAAATCCTTCTAATATTCTGGTCAGAAATACCCAGCTCACCTTGTTAAATGCCTTTTCAGCATCTAGTCTTGTTAGTATAAGCATTTTCTTGTGTACTTCAACATCCTTTTGTATCACTACAGTTGCACTGATATTATTACATATTGTCCCCCTTCTGTAAAACTGCATGAGTCTACCAGTGTAACCTAAGCAGCAGTTTAGCCCATCTCTTTCCTATTATTGTCATAAAAGCCTTGTAGTTGTGATTAAAAAATTGATATAGATCTATACAATAATCATCGAGCCATGCCCTTTCCTTATTTAAACAGGATTGCCATCACTGCATCCGTCCACGAGTTTGGAATCTCACCTTTGCTTACAGTAGAGTTAAATAGCTCCCTCCAAATCTGTATGATTTCTTTCTCTAGTTCCGTTTTCATATTTCTATAGGAATACTATCCGGCCCCAATGTTTTTCCTGTCTTCTAGTTCCCAATCTCTTCTTTGATTTCTTTCTACTGTGCTGGCTGAATCAAAGCTAAATTCACACTCTCTCTCATTTAACAGAAGCAGATTTCATTTCTGAATGTACTCTTATTTTCTATGTTTGCATTCTTCCCCAAAATCTCTAGTGCACAATGTACTATAGTGTTTTTTCCGTTCTTTATTTTATCTTGTTGAGGTTCTCCTCCAACTTGCCAGTCTCTGGACCTTTTAACTCTACTGTCATTGATCCCACTTTTTGTTACCTCAGTCTTTGCTCCAACATTGTTGTTGTTTTAAGGATTATTGTAAAAGAATACTATCAATGCTGCCACCCTGCTTTCTTTTACATTATCTATATATTCAGTCTTATTATTTATTTATTTTGTTTCCTGACATTGTTCATGATACTCTTCTATTCATACTATTACTTTTCTATTCTGTAAACTTTTATTATTTTTGTCATCACTTGTAAATATCTACTTCTACTTTCTAATCCATGTAATAGAGATTTGACTGTCATTGGGTATTTTCCCTTTACAGTTATCCCACTTCTTTGCTAAGTCTATGTTATCGATTTCCAGTTCTTTTAAGTTTTCTATTTTGTCACCCCATTCCCTAAATTATTTCTTCTTTACCCAATATGAGGGGAAATGTCAGTGTTTCTCTTTATATTCTCTGCCCCCAGTTCTTAATATTATTTGTTCAAGTGAATGATCCAAAATGGCTTTCGGATGGATTTCATGTGCTTGCTCAAACACTGAATGCTCTTTTGTTAAGTAACCAGAATAACTGGACAAAAAGAAGGGCATCAGTGAATACAAAATCACTCTGGGGCAATATTATTGAAAATTACTGAAAAACTAGACAAGTTTATCCTTTTTGAAATTCACGTACAAGGTAATATCTGATCGAATGGACTATTTGGATGCTTCCATTCACAAAACTCGGGGGGGGGTTCAAATCCACTACTTATAGAAAGGAGACCTTCTCCAACACTTACATTTGCTTTTCCAGTGCACATCCACTCTTCCAAAAGAGGGGCATTATTAATGGTCAGTTTGTCCATGCAAGTCATATGACCTCATTGGAAGAATATTTTCACAAAGAATGCATTATTTTGGAAAATAATGTTTATGGAGACAGGTTATCCAAGGGATTTGATTTTGCAGGTCAGGGAAGAGGTTATTCATGGGAGGACTGATAAATATCCCCCAATATTAGGCAAAGGATCCTTCACATTGTGTAATAAAGTAGAACAAGAATCTAGAGGCCAAGGGTACAACAGTGATTTTGTTACCAGTTTCAGTGGGGATACTTATTGTATTAAAAATAGTCTGGAGAGGGAATGGAGGAAATTTCCTGAACTCACAGATTTGGAAAATCGTAAGGACAAACCACTTAAAGTGTTTTTTTTAGAAAAGGTCAGGATATCAAAAATTTGTTAGAATATGCCAATAAATCAATGGTTTATTCCCAAAGAAAAGGTGGCACTTACAGGTGTGGAGCATGTCACCAGTGTATGTACATCTCTCATAGGGAAGATATATTTATTAGAGTGAGACAAAAGCACTTGGCTGGAAAGGTGTATTCCAATTGTAATTCACATGGTTTAGTTTACTTGGTAATGTGTGATTCCTGTGACAACTTTTTATGTGGGAAAAACCGAGAGACAGTTAAAACGTAAAATCTATGAGTACTTGAATGACTTCAGGAATAAAAATATAAAACATGCACTCGTCAAACACACCTTAGAATGTACAGAAGCTAGTTTTAAGTTTTTTGTCATTGAAGTAGTTCCCAGGGAGATGGGGGGGTCCCTGGGAAACTAAATTAGAATATAGGTAATTCTACTGGCAGATTGTGTTGGAGGCCAGTAGGTTTCCCCAGATTGAATGACAATATTTCTTTGGCACAACTACTAAAGTATTTTTATTCTACTTTTGCCCTTCTTTTTTGTCCAGTTATTCTGTTTCCTTGTTTTTATCGCTGGACATTCTCCGTGATTTGTTTGGTTACTCTTTTGTTAATTAATATCTATCCAGCCATATCAATGTACTATGTTTGTTTGACTAATGAGTGAAGTTATGTGTGTCATTGGCATATAATGGGTCCTGCACACCAAATGTTTTTATGTACTTTTCTAGAAATTCCCCTCTTTCTTTATCTTCCAGATTCTTGGCACCCCTAACACATCTGATGTATTATATACAGTATTCCAATCTCCAACAAATATCATTAACCCTTGCTGAAAAACTATAAAGTCTCCCAATACTTTTTAATATATTTTTAGGAAGTGGTATACTGATGTTAATGTTACATTCATGCACCTCAAACTTCTTTTGATTAACACATATTTACCTTGTTTAACCTTTTTTCCTCTTCTACTTTGAACTCCATACCCTTCTTCACCAATATACTTACCCCTCCGTTTCTTTATTTCCCCCTGCAAACCTGCATAGTATTTATCATCTTGCTATCTGTTATTTGTTTCCTAGCATTTCCATGCTTTTCCTGAGGCATTGCTATTTGTACTTCAGTGTTTGATATATCGATCAAAAATTTCTCATTTCTTTTCTGCTAACCCATTCACACGCCCAGTTAAAATATTCATAGTCATATCTTACTGATTTTCTGTGGATTCCTGTTATGATTCCTCCCCATCCTTGCCTCTTTCTTTACATTTTCATATTTGCCAATTGCATATTTCCTTCTATTCTGTCTTTGTCTTTTGTATCTTTCTTTCTATTCTTGGGTCTCCCTTAACAATTTTTTGTTTGCTCTACACCTTTTTGCAACCTTCCCTCAAATCCCCCTCATCTAACATAGGATTTTTCTATTACACATTCATCAAAAACTATATATGCAATTAAACATCCGGTTTCTGCTTCCACTTCTAGCTCTGAAGTTCCACAGGCATTGAATATACCAGATGTCTTTAAGTTTGTCTGCTCACTAGTCAAGTGACCAAACCCATTTATATTTTGTTTACCTATCCTCTTATTGTGCCTGGTTTCCTACTTGTGCATATTCTTTATCATCCCATTCAGTATCCTTTCCATCCAAACCTGAGATAAAAAAGCCCTTTTCATGTAAATCTTATTGTTCTGTCCCTAATGATAATGCAATTTGTCTTTTCTTCCAATTTGCAGTTGTTCCAAAATGCTATGAATAGTGCTTCATCTTTAACAAAGGTAAAATACATTAATCACTTCTATTTTCACAATGGTCAGCCTTGTTGACTGATGACTATTTTATTGAAGTTTCAGCCTCCTTAGTTTCCATCACCTATCTAAGATAGGATTCCCTCCTCTCATCCAATAAGGCTGCTTTGTGCTTATTCCCAACCTTCGATTCCAAAAATCCCTCCTCCTTTAGTTTTCTTTGTTCAGTATAGTCTCATAAGTTTCACTTTGAGTGAATACCTTTAGACTGCATTTTTCTTGCTGTACAGCAATTTTCTTTAATGTTTAGTTTGTTTCCTGCAACTTTAATTCCCCATTACTCTTACTGTCCGCTCTCCAAATGCCTTCATATGTTCACCCTCCCCCTCAGTGCCTGTTTTTTATCATATAAGTTAAGCATGCTTTAGTATTTAATGGTGATCACAACCCACTCTGACTTCAGCAGTTTGACCCTTTTATTTCATATTCATCAATATGCTATATCTTTTTAACATGTATATTTCTTTTCATATGTATGTACGTGCAGTTTTATTAACCTTCAAGCATTGTTTATGTACTCAAGTTAATGTCATTGTCTGGATTCATTGTTTCCTTTTTCTTTTAAATATTTCTAATACTCCCAAGTAGTGTCTCTACACATTCTGATGTTGTTAATCCTTCAAAACCTCCATCTGTTCAATCCTTACTGATTCATATGTTGACACTTGTGCTCTAGACTTCGTCTGCAGATATTCTATTCAGGAGATTGAACCTTGCTGCTCATGCTATTTTCTTTGCATGTGCTTTAATTTCTTTTTCTTTTTTGCAATATTTTTATTTGAAATACTAGAAAGGGTTTGTCAGGAAACCTTTCTCCTGATGGTTTTAGATTCTCTCAGTCCTTTTCTTCTAGTTGTGTGTTTGGACATTCTCCTGCTCCATGCACATGCGACTCTTCTGTCCTTTTGCTCAGATTTTCTACTGCTGACCCAGGATCCAAATATCTCCTGGCTCCTGCTGGACAAGCACTCTACGTAGCTTGTTATTCCAGTTTAAAATTTAGTTTCTTTTCTCAGGATAACTTAGTGGCAGGAATATATGCCTTTCTTTTCATCCGAGTCAGTGAGGTAAAATCATTGTCAACTAACAGTCTTGTTTCTTCTCTTTTAATTATCATTCCTTTTCTTTATAATTTTGCCATTTTTTCTTCCTTCTGCTGCTATGTTTGAAATTTGACTACTATTGGCCTTTGTTGTTTTCTTCTTCTTGAGATTAGTATACTTGCTCTGTGAACTCTTTCAATCTTTATTGTTGTGAAGGCATATATTTACATTTGCTAATACAGGTTCTACTAAATTCTGTGCAGTCCATCACTTACCAAGGGTTACCATCTTTTCAAATGCATAAAGGGGGACATTTTTTTACATAAATGTGAGATTTTTCAGGACAAACCATGCCCACCAAAAATTGCAAAGGACTGTCCTTCACTTTTTTGCCAAAATAAAAACTCATCTTTGCCAAATTTGAATTTTTTTTACTGTTGATTCACATCATAGTAAGACATTTTAGATACAAAATAATTGTTTTAAACAACTATTAAAGTAAAGTTAGAAAGTATCTTTGTCCTAAAATCCCAGGACATTTATGATTTTCATGTTCTTTCTCACAACACAGTTGCCCAAATAGGGACAGTTGTGTGTAAAGAGGTCAGGTGGTAACCCTAGGGAAGTCCATAAACTTGAGATTTTCTCTCCTAGATCTATCATCTAATTCAGTTAGTTTTGCTGAAGCGCCTCAATTTTTACTTCTTATTCTGCCATATTTTCTCTCATTTCTTTCTCTGCCATCTGTATTTTAGTGAGTGCATCTGAGTATCTACTCAACATATCACATATTTCTTTCTATTATTAGATGCTATGTCACCTGCCAATGTCCCAGGTCTTTTTGAAAATCTTATCATACATTTTGACTGTATATTTGATGAGCTTTCTTATTCTATGGCCATCACAAACAAACTTTCCCACCTTTGCCCTGACTTTTTTGTTCCATCACAAACAAACTTTCCCACCTTTGCCCTGACTTTTTTGTTCCATCACAAACAAACTTTCCCACCTTTGCCCTGACTTTTTTGTTCCATCACAAACAAACTTTCCCACCTTTGCCCTGACTTTTTTGTTCCATCACAAACAAACTTTCCCACCTTTGCCCTGACTTTTTTGTTCTCCTTCTCTTTCTTTATTCTTTCCAATCACAATGGACAATTTTCAAGTGATATGCTGATTCCTTTTTTGTTCTCTTAGTATTCATCTTTGATTCTCTGTCATTATTGGTTGTAGATTCTTCTGGAACATTGGTATTTTTATACTTTAATAGCAGTCTGGCATGGAAATTTGTTTTTAGAGGCTTACCTCTTCACTGGCATACCAAAAGTCCCCAAAAAGTTATAGTATTCTTTATGCCTTTATTAAAACGTGGGGTGAGTGCTCCTGCATTGGTGGAGTACAGGTACAGAGTCATGACTATGGCTCATGATGCACAAGTTAAAATAGAGACTTTTGCCTCTGACAGTGCAGACAAGGAGAATGTGCACGTCCATCCTGAGAAGGTAGATGCATGCACTTGGGCATTGTCCTCAAGGGGGAACAGTGCTTTGTCTAAGTCAAAGCAAAAGTGAGATGATGAGCCAGAAAACCCATTGCATATCCTTCCCTGAGACAACCTAGGGCAAGGTGTGTGCTCACAGGAAGTGGGTCCTTACGAGAAGAAGCATTCCTAGGTAGTGGTGTGACACTGCCACTGGATGACTCCATCACCTCTGTGGCCCTGAACATGAGTTGCAGTTAAGTCTGGAGGAGGCTAGTTGAGTTTGTAGGCCCATTGAATAAGAAGAGGCCCTAGCAGCAGCTGATGGGCAACTGCAGACAACAAAAAGTGCGAAAAAAAAAAAATCTGTGATGAATGAAGTTACACTAAGTGCTTTTCCACTACTATCATAGAAACAGACAAACAAAAGTATCCATAAACCTGAGAAAGACAAAAGTGAGTGAAAATAAATTCTTCTTTAAATGTGGTGCATTTAATGCCGCTGAACTTTAAATAAACCTGATCTTTGCAGAGGCCAGCACATATACTGTAGTAGTGCAGATGAAAAGTGCATTATATTGGCTAAATCATGAATAGGAAAACAGTTGGCTGGATATGGATTATTATACAATTTGAAGTAAATTTGCACTACATAATCTTACAATTTTATTAAAAGAAAAAGAGTATGAGATCATAAACTATGTATATCATTAAAAGAAAATAATATGAAATAGCAAAGTTCACTGTATAAAAGTGACATTACTGACTACAAGAAATATTTTACAAAATAAAGCATTTAATGAATAAATCCTTGATATCAGTGATCGGGTCATCTAGAGAATTACTAGTCTAAGAGATACATTACTTACAGAACAGAGACATTAAGGACTAACCTTTTGGGATTAATTCTCAGTAGGTTTTCAAGATATATAATTTCCTGGGCTCCAGCATCTATGTAATTTATAGGAAAAGCCCTACTTTAAATATATGTGTCAAGACAATGTAAAATCTACATATATGACCAAATACATAAGATAATGAAGTCTTATCTCGTAAAAGTAATATTACATATCTGAATTGTTAGACCCTTGAGAAAACAGGCTATTTACAGTGAATAAAGTGCTTAGCAAAAATATAGTTTCTTCACTTAACAACTTATGGATGAAATGAGATGAAGACTTGTGATAGTACTTGGGCATGTATGCTTTTGCAACAGTTGCTTGTTTTTACCAACACTTTAACATTCATGTAATAAACTATTGTCTGTGTTGGTAACAGCTGAAAATTGATTATAATATTCTACAAAATAACACTTGGTGACAGCTGAAAATTGATTATAATATTCCACAAAATGACATAATTTTTTAGCATTACCATAAGGCTGTGCTAATTAAAAAATGTATTATGAATAAGAAATCCAGACTTTGAGTGACTATATGGTCAATTTGACATATAAGCACTCCCAATCTATGAATATACAATAAAAGAAGACCTACAATGTGCTTACATAGACAGCATTGGAATGCCACTGAATTTACTATAGTATTAATTGCATTCTGAATTCTATATACATTATGAAGGGATATTTTATCTACATTTTGCTGCTATAACTGTACAAAAATGTATGTGGTCATATATTATTTGAGTTTTATTGGTTAGATTCTTAGCTGGTGCACCTTCTGTGTGGAGTCTGCATGTCCTCCACACGGGAGAGTGAATTTAAAGACATGCAGGTAGGTGTGAGCATATCTGAGTGTGCCTTCTTTGAGGGTTGGATGCCGGGCTGGCAACTCGACACCGTAAAAATTCACTGCCAATCATTAGTGGACCAGAGTTCTGCTGTGGTGACCCCTAACTGGGAAAAGCCGAAAGACAGTTTTTATTGGTCATACTTTCAGTCAGTGGGACATTTCAACATGCAAAACTGACATGAAAAATATTTCATATTTATAAATAATGTATAAAAAATTATTATTAAATATTCTAAACATCAGTACTCATGGTGCATTGGATTTGTAGTATGCCAGGCTTTTATGAATAGCCATGACAATCTGTGAAGAGCAGACTACATAAACAGACTATATTTTCCCAACAATGAAGAGATAATGCTAAAATCACAAATGATGGTGAGTCAAAATGATTTGCTGACATTTTTGTGAATGAAAATGCAGGGAAATCCATTGTTAATGTAATTTAATTAGGAGGGGATCAAAGATAAAATGATGTACAGAGTAATGAGGGGCTTGTTAGTAATACACGACACATATTTTTGAGAATAAATGAAGATTCATGTATGCTGAACTTTGTATGTGGCCAATAGAATTAATCTAATAGCTTGGGGAACATACAGATCAACTGAAACATGGCTGTTGAGTAACAGCTTAAAAGAGAAATATTGACCAAATAGCAGCCCATTAACAGTAGAATCTTGTCCATATCTATATTGGCAGGGTGTCATGGAACTTGATATATTTAAAACTTAAACAACAGATCACATAGCCTTCATTGCCTGTTCATAGCCTGCCACTAAGATAAACTATATGAATAAGATCACATTTGTAATAATAATAACTATGGCCTTTTTATACTCTGAGAAGCCTTATTTGGCATTTTCCAATACAAGATCTTTCCCTCATAAAAATCCAAGTATTTCATTTTTTTTTGCTTGCCCTCATCACAGCTAATAGTCAGTTGCCACCAGCTCACCTCTTCATTCACTGAATCTACAGGGCCTGCCTTACCTCCACCAGGCTCAACCCAACTCATGTATATGGCCAGTTACGAGAACAAGGATGCTGGTGCTGTATCATACTGCTGCAAGGTAGTGTGTCCTAACCTGCTACCACCCTAAACTAGCAAACTAGCATTGCAAGCTCCACAACTGGTGCTTACAGGAGGTGAATTCTCACTTCTATGCACGCATAACTCCCCAGTTAAGTGGTATACCACTTGCAGAACAGAGCTCACCTAGGTCATAATGCTGCTATTGCAAAAATCCTAGGCAGCACCTCCCCCCAAATGGGCAAACCAGCATCAATCGTTCACTCCCATTCTCCCACTCAGTCCCTTCAGCTCTTGTGCCGCTAGTCGAACCCAGATTGTTTGAGACATAGTAAGGTCTTTAACCCTCTGCACCACTGGGACAGATTAAACAAACTACTTCAAAATACTAAAGGAGAACAGTGTATGCTGGTCACATATAATCACACATCAAAGAGATATTAATATTGGACAAATGGATAATGTCACTAACAAAGTCTATAGTTGCTAGAAACAGATTTGTGGTTCATGATCAAATACCTACATGGCAGTACAGTCACATATAAGTAACACAATATATAACTGACTGGCTTAGCAGGAATGCAATACATTAGTAGGAATGGTCCTTACATGTTGAGTATTAAATATAATTAACAGAAAATGAAGGTCATTCCAATTGGACATTATGGTCTCCCTACTTCTTCCACTATTCTTTCCATGTCGCTACAGGAAAGCCTTGTCAATGAAGACAGCATTGCAAAGATGAGACTTTAAACATGCCTTGGTGTTTCCCCAGTGTCTCATATACTGTCGGTTCTCAACAAGATAAGGAAAAAGAAGATAACAGCATTAGTGGTTTCACCACACCAGATTTTTAGTAACCATGTAAGTGAGAGAGACCTGGAGCCCTCAGTAATGAAAGATACATTAGCTCAAGAATTGATTTTACAGTTCTATAAGATGGACAGTTTGCACCATGGAATGGGAGCGATAGGGACTTTTAAGGAAAGAAAACAATGTGAAGGTGATCAACATCATGCAGAATTACAATAAAGGAGTCACAAATATGGCAAATTTCAAACAACAACAAATTAGCACAAACTATTTCAAAGACTCAGACTCTCACATTACTTTTTTTAATATAATCAGTATATTTATCAATATTCATAGGTTGTTAGTAAGTTAAGAACCACTTACGTAGCTATTGAGAAGCTTAGCCTCATCACCCAAGTACCATACTTTAAATAATGTGTAATAAGAACCCCAAGTTCAGATATCAGTGCCATATTCCCCTTTTTTAGTTGCCATTGTCTTATTCTGTGACATATGTGTCATCTTCCCTAACATTCAAAGATCATGTCAGCTCACAACTGAACTTTGTCTTGATTTTTTCAAATGCTCCTATACTACAGTAAATACACCATTTCCTTTTTTTCCTGGATATTGTGCTTCATATGACTTCTTTCTGTAGTGTTTTCCTTTAGCATTTTCATATTTTTTTAATTCATTTTTTTTTGTTTCAGTCAGCCTTTAATAACCACATATCAAGTCAACTATATTCAGAAGCCTTTTTCACTCCTCATTACCTTCCACCCACTGCCCCTGTGCTATAATAATATCTGCTAGTTGTTTCATTTCACACACAACACCAATTTCCATTTGATAATAAACAATCAGGATGAATGTCCACGTTCCTTTCTTTTAAACTCATCCCTTTTGTTGGAATAGAATCAATAATAAATTCTCATCTTAGTATAATTCTGAGTAACTCCAGGTAGTAAAATCCAGTAATCATATATAAAAATAGCTTGAACATTTGCTATGGTAATAAACAACTGTAGTTTTGAGCCACCATAGCTGCAATCAGTGACAGGTCTACCACATGGCACCACGAGGCATTTAGCACAACTGTGCCAACAAACTTTTTAAAATTATATACCTATCCCAAGGTTTTTGTAGTCAAATTTTGTATATGTAGTGCAAGAAGAGAATGTGCTAACACTGATTGCTTTACCATCAGCCCTCTCAAGCTTCCTGTTACTTTTAGAAGGATACAGTTACTTTTAAAGATTAATGCATGAGTTCCATTGTATGACTCTGCATAACCAACTGGCCAATGATGTGAGCTCCCACAGAAATGGACTTTTAGTAATACATTTACTGTACTTAAATAATTATTTTAGAGAATATTACAAGCATTTTCAACTTGAAACTGCAGCAGTGTATAACATGTTGTGAAAGTCAGCTGTCAATTCCATTCACAAATAGTGAATGTGTAGGGTATTTCTTTAAGCCAATGATAATTGACAGACTTGGGCAATCAGAATATTCAAGGATATAGAATTTTAAAACATCTGCATAAGGGATGAGTTGCCAGTGTTTACAACAGTACTTCTGGCCCCTCCCCATTCATGTCTAGT
The DNA here is from genome assembly GCF_019279795.1 of Protopterus annectens. NCBI lineage: Eukaryota > Metazoa > Chordata > Ceratodontiformes > Protopteridae > Protopterus > Protopterus annectens. The sequence continues at coordinate 363,375,504 of NC_056734.1, forward strand.
GTGAGATTATTTCAATCCCAGAAACAACAGGCGCCATCTTTAATCTAGGAATCCTCACCTGCTGTTCTCATGCCAAGTTCATCTCCCCAAGCCAGCTGTGTCTTATAGAATTCACGGTACCTATCCTGTGGCAAATACCACTAACATAAGTAAAGCCAGTGGAACACCCAACTGTATTGAAGAACCTTGCAGAACCTAAGTCCCCAAGCCAGCTGTGTCTTATAGAATTTGTGGCACCTATCCTGTGACAAATACCACTAACATAAATAAAGCTAGTGGGACATCCAACTGTATTGAAGAACCTTGCAGAACCTAAATCCCCAAGCCAGCTGTGTCTTATAGAATTCGCTGCATCTATCCTGTGACAAATACCACTAACATAAGTAAAGCCAGTGGGACATCCAACTATATTGAAGAACCTTGCAGAACCTAAGTCCCCAAGCCAGCTGTGTCTTATAGAATTCTCGGCACCTATCCTGTGACAAATACCACTAACATAAGTAAAGCCAGTGGGACATCCAACTGTATTGAAGAACCTTGCAGAACCTAAGTGTATGTCTCATTATAATACAAAAGGCATAAGTAGGTTGTGTTTTTTACTGTAATCCTTAATGTACTGAACATAAATACATGAGCCAGCAGCAGGGATTTCAGTCCCCCCCATGTAGAAAGTTTCTGATTTCTACCCTTCAAGTATGTAAAAACACTCCACTCTAAACTGTAATTCTAGCCCTTCCAGTCTCTAAAGAAACATTTATCCATCTTTTTTTTTTGGTATGTGATATATCCTCACTACCTTCCCTGTCTGTCTCTGAGTCAGTATTAGCTGACGCAATCACTTTCAGCCTTAGACATTTGAGTCACCCCCCAGGCACACACATTCTGGTTTCTACACTTAAAGTCTGTAAAACACTCCACACTAAAGTGTAGTTCTAGCCCTTCCAGTCTCTAAAGATACATTTACCTGTTTATTTTTTCTTCTTCTTCTTCTATGTGATATATCCCCACTATCCTCCCAGTCTGTCAATAGTTGACTCACTCTCTCTCCGCCCTCAGACAAGGTATTTCTTAGGGCATCCAACTGATAAAATTAAAAAGGACTTTCACTCCTTTAAAAAATAAAAAAAAGCATTGGTAACAAAAGAAAGACTAACATTATAGATGTGACTTCTGAACAACTGGTTTATTTTTGAATTGAACATGCCTTGATTGGCTCATCCCACTCCGATCACTCTACGGGCTCACTCCACTCCTCTACCCTGCCCCCAACTCCCACACACCCCTACATACTCTGAATTTATAGGTAACCTCCTTTACTAAGACCCTCCCTTCATTCATCAGCACCATCTACACACACCCTTCAACTTCCTACCACTCCAGCCCACCTACCAGTTCAATATCCACACCCATATCTCCTACTCACACAACTCACACCCTCACCAAATATAAATACCTCCTCTAACTGCTAAACCTCACTCCCACTATGTCTCATTCCCCCAGTCTCCTCTCCACTATACCCTCCTGGGATTAACCTCCCTATTCACCTGCCTCTCCATAGCCACCATCAGCACCTCTTATCTCTTCACAATCACTCACTGTATCCACCCCTAATCCCCACCCTAAACCACAACATTACTATCACCCCCACTCATGCAAGAATATACCCCACCATATACACCCAACCCCCCACATACTGTGCCCCTCCCATGTACCACTTATATCCTTCTAAAAAGCAACCAAGTCTACAATTTCACTACCTAATCATCCAATACCTAACAACTATAACTAGCACCCATCACTATCCAGCCAAGCACAAACCCACCGACTTACTGATGCTAAATATGAATACACACAGTATCATGAATAAAATAGAAGACCTTCACACTGCCATCTCCTTATATAACCCTGATATTATTCTCATCACAGAGACATGGCTTAAACCACACATTAAACATAATTCCATCACCCCACCTGGGTATAACATTCTCAGGGCAGACTAGCTACATAAATGAGGTGGGGCTTAGCTCTACTTCACAGAACCAACCTACAACTCCACCTCCTCCAAAAAGATTCCCCCAACTTCAACAATGCAGAAACTTTATTTGCAAAGCTCTCCTTAACCAACATAAGCACCTAAACCTACTAGGTATCTATATACTCCCGGGTAACAACCTAACCACCCTAGAATCCATACTTCACTGGGCTTCATATTCCTTCCCTCAAGAAACTATCATGCTAGGTGATGTAAACATTGACTGGAACTCCATCCATTCTTCCACCCCCACCCACCACATTAACCTATATAACTTCACCCAACTTGTAGATACTCCCACATGCATTTATAAGGCCACAAAAAGATAATCTATACTTGATTGGATCCTCACAAGTCAACCAAATACTGCCCATCAATGTGACACCCTACCAAATTCTCTGAGCAACAACAGCCCCACTTTTATCCTTAGGCAAAAACTTAAAATAATTCACTTTCCCTCCCTTCTACAAACACACTCTAACAAAAATGTTCCTAGAGACCACTTCATAAGAGCCTTGCAACATTGCAACTGGTCTCCCATCAAAAAAACATTTCATTAGACAAAGCAGTTGATTACTTCAACTCCACATTCCTAAACATCCTCACCCAACTAGCCCCCTTAAAAACTATCAGGATATGTAATAGCCCCACCCCTTGGCTCCAGAAAACCACAAAAGCCCTACTTAGAGCCAGGGATAAAGTCTGGAAAACCTGGCGCCACACCAGATCACCCACAGCTAGGCAAACCTTTCACGAGCTCTGAAACAAAGCAAATAATCAGGTTAAGCTCGATAAACAAAATTACTGTATCACTCAACAAAACAAATACAGTACCAAACCGCAAAAATGCTGGGCAACAATAAGTAACATCCTACAGCCTGGAAGTAGTACCACTCCCGCACCCAATATAACAGGTACAGACCTGGACATAGCCTCCAGCTTTAATAACTATTTCACCTCCTCAGTACTCAAACTCTTAAACAACATCACTTCCTCCAATTCCCCACCACCACCTCAGGCCCAAATCAATGCCATACATTTCACACTTAAGCCTGTTCCTACCTCTACTGTCCAAAAACTCCTAGCCAGACACAAACCAACCACCCTTGCAGCCGATAGTCTTCCTGCTGAATACCTGCAAATTGCATCCACAGCTATAGCCTATCCCATTTCACTTCTAATAAATAGAGCCATTACTGAGCATACCATTCCAGTCCTGTGGAAACCTCATATATCATACCACTCCACAAAGGTGGCCCCTCATTAGACCTTTCCAACTATCGACCAATTGCAATTCTCTCACCCCTCTCTAAGATCCTAGAAATATGTATTCATCACCAGTTCCTCTCCTATCTCCTCACCAACAACCTTCTCTCCTCAACCCAACATGGATTTCGCCCATCTGACAGCACCACCACTGCCCTACTCAAATTCACCAATACTATAAACTTCCACAGGAATCTAGGTAAATTTGTCTCAGCTACTTTCCTAGATTTATCCAAGGCATTTGACACAGTCTCATATAATAAATTACTGTCTTGTCTCTCTGACCTCAACCTTAACAACCCCACCCTCCTCTGGTTTAAAAGCTATTTAGATAACCGCCAACAATCCGTCAAATGGCATAACTCTCTATCCCCCCCACTCCCAACCTTCTTAGGCGTGCCGCAAGGATCAATCCTAGGACCCCTTTTTTTTAATATCTTCACAAACCAAATCCACTCAGCTACCTCTAAACCCAACATAGTTCAATACGCTGATGACACAACTCTCATATGCTCTGTACCCAACATCCAACTTCTCCAACAAAAAGCGCAAGAAGCCTTCACTGAAATAGAGAACTGGCTTAACACCTTACAACTCATACTAAATCCCAAGAAAACACAGCTAATGCTATTCCACTCTACTAAAATGAGCAACCTAACCTTCTCTATATGCTCCACCAGCAAAACCCAAATCACCCCTGTCACTGAGGCTAAACTCCTAGGAGTTACCATTGACCAGCAACTCAAATTCACAAAGCACATATGAACAACCATCACTAAAGTCCACAAAAAGCTAGGTTCCCTATATCGCTGTAAAAGTTATCTAACCAGTGAATCGCGAAATGCAATAGCCAGGACCCACCTCCTATCTACTCTACTTTATGCATCCCCAATTCTAACTAACCTTTACAAAACTGACCTTAATAAACTTTATATCTGTTACTACAAAATTGCTAGATTCGCTACCAATGCCAAAGCACTATCCCACCACTGCCTTTCCATACAAGCCTTGCACTGGCTTGAATTTCTGAACCTATTAAGTACCATCAACTCAGCCTAGCTCATCTAATTCTGTACTATCCCAAGAAAACCCCTGACCTGACTGGCATGCTGAACTTCTACAATTCAAATGGACAACTTCGGTCCTCCAACAAAGCCTTAATCAAAACCATCACATGCAAAAACAACTCCGGGGAATCACTATTTGCCCATGAAATAGCAAAAATATGGAACAATCTTTCTCCTGACCTCAGACTACAAAACTCCACACCCTCCTTCAAAAGCCTACTTAAAACATACCTCTTTACCAACCATCTGTGCACTTGTAATTGACCCCCTGAAACCTTGTCCGCTTACTATTTCTACACCCCATATACCTATCCATGTCTGAGCAATAACCTATGTATGAGTGCATGTACGTGTGTGTGTGTGTGTGTGTGTGTGTGTGTGTGTGTGTGTGTGTGTGTGTGTGTGTGTGTGTGTGTGTGTGTGTGTGTGTGTGTGTGTATATGTGTGTGTGTGTGTGTGTTTATATATGTATGCATATGTGTGTATGTATGTATGTATATATATATATATATATATATATATATATATATATATATATATATATATATATGTGTGTGTGTGTGTTTGTGTGTGTGTGTGTGTATAAGTATATGTGTATCTGTGTATGTATATATGTGTGTGTGTGTGTGTGTGTGTGTGTGTGTGTATAGATTATATGTATGTGTATGTGTAAATATATATATATATATATATATATATATATATATATATATATATATATATATATATATATATATATATATATATATATATATATATTATAGTGTGTGTGTATGTATGTATATGCATATATATGTATGTGTACTCTTGCATGTATATTTGCTTGAATGTATATATGGAAAACTGAAACATTTATATACTCATATTCAATTGTGAAATATCTTGCAATGCTCTACCAGGTTCTTATCTACTCTAATTGTATATTCTGTACACTTGTATTTTTAAACAAAAGAGGGAATATCCTCTTATTGTATACTAATGTATGCTACTACTCTGTAATGTCTCTCTTGTAAATTTTTCTTCTCTCTGTAAACTTATGGAGTTTTTCTCCACAGGACTCTGCTGAAAATGGACACTTGTGCAGTTGGACTATCCTGGCAAACAAATGTTAAATAAAATAAATAATAATAACCTCCATGATATAAAATATTTCTCCAAATGTTCTACTGGCAGGGATTACTGATTATTTTACAAAAAAAAAAATCCAGTTGAGATTAAGTTTCAAAACATTTGTCCTACTGAGGAATGAGAGACATATTTTGACATTTATTTGCAGTCTTGGCCATTTTAGAAATGACCATTTATAGTTTTAATTCAATGGACTTTAGAAGAGTAAGATGATGCTAAAATGTCTAATTTGGTTATTAGCTGAACTGTTGCATTTTTAATATTCTTGGATATTAGTTTTAAAATGTTTATCTTTTCTGGATTAAAAATATAACCCAAGATAACTGAATTTCCTAGTGGTCATCACAATATGTTATTGCTTTTTGTTGAGTTTCTTGCCTTTTGGACCCAGTTGTAGCTGAAAATGGTTGAGCTTTTATGACCCATATATTTACCTACTTAAAGGAATAAATAAAATATCTAAATGATACTTGGTGTTGAAAATGAAGACAAGAAATGAGGAAATATATTTGAGAGTTTATGACTGGAAGTACATAATTATAATTTACAGTTAGAAAAGTGATACAACTGCAGTCACCATAAATCCTTTCTCTTCAAGCTAATTTATCACAAAATGTGAATATAGCTAGCACCATAATATACAAGCATAAAGCCCTAACTGTGGTCCTGGTGACATGTATTTTGTAAGTGGCGCAGGTGTCTCAGAAGCAGGAAATGAAGGATTGGTATGCCTATGCTGGGGGAGGGACATTCATCTTGCTACTCCCTGAGGGGAGGCATAGTCCAAGAAGAGGAAAGTAGTCCTCATATGATTCTGGGAATGGCATAGGGTAGTAGGACATTGGTCATAACATAAAAAAAAATCCCTCCCCAGTATGGAAGCAATTTCCAGCAAGACTTCACAGGATACCTTTAAGTTTCATATTGGCCCCAGCCTGAAAAAAAATTGGTGTTAGTCTGGAGGATGAAAGAAAGAGCTGGTAGACATGACAATGAATATGGCCCTGTGATATAGGACCAGAAAGTATGAAGTATGGCAGGGGTGCAAAAAACATGAAATATTGCCTCAAAAGTTTAATTTATACTTCATTACAAGTGGAAAAGACAAGAAACTTGAAAAGGTACATTGGGCCACATTTTACATGTCACTGGGAAAAAAAAGCCCTGAAGGTGTTTTAATTATTTTGCTTTTCTACAAGAGTAGAGAGACAAAATAGCAACAAATAGAATCAACTTTTAGAATTAAATGAGTGGAAAGATTGTGTTATTTTGTTTGACATTTTTTCTTTACAAGGGCACAAGTTCCCAAAGAGCTTATAAAATCTTATATTACTGAGCTAAAGAAGCAAGCTAAAGACTGTAATGCTGGTGAGTCACATGATTCAGTAATAAGAGATTAAATAGTTTCTGGTATATGAAATGACTAAATATAATGATGGTGAATTGCATGATTCATTAATAAGAGACAGAATAGTCTCTGGTATATGAAATCACTAAATGAGAAATAGACTATCCTGAGAGAAGAAGACCAAACATAACAAAAGCACTGGATATATGCAGGGTGAAATTACAAGTACATAATTAATGAAATTGAGGGAATGGATGTGTATACCATACAATGTGAGTCAAATATAAATGTGAAAATGAGAGACTTTGAATGCATTGTAATTGCAGCAGAGATAAGAAGAAAAAGCCATAGGGTGCACAGGGTATAGGGTATGGTTGAAATTCAAGCCTTATATACTAAGTGTACCTATAAGTGGAAGACCTATCCTTTGATGAATATAATAATTTCACAAAAGTTTGCAAAAATGAAATGTATAATTAAATGGATTTGCATTTTGTTGGCAAAATGCATGAATGAGCTGTTTGTTGTTTATTAAAATGAAAAGTTGATACACTGAAGCATCAGAAACATGAAGAAAATAGTGCAAGCTAGAAGTTGGACAGGAATTCTAAAAATGAATAAAGGAAATGTTGAATTGAAACTAAACAAAGATGTAGAGTGTAATTTTTTTCTATTGATATTTTGAAACACTTGAGCTAAAAATCACGGAAATTAGATGTGCATAATGTTAACATATTTCTAGTCAGCTATAAAGTCTGTAGACAGGACAATCCAGAGCTTATCTAAAACAATACAGTGTTGATTTGTGAGTGGAGTGAGCAACTGCTTAATAAAAGAAAATTTATTTTAATTTATTTTATTTTTTCCACTGATTTTCACTTTTTGAAGGAAGAAAGTGATAGCTTATAGATATGAATATTTATTTTGATTTATATTTTGTTGTTTTACCTCTGATTTTCACAGTTTGTTGTTAGAAAGGGACAGAGTATAAACAGGCATAGTCTAGCCATCTCAAGGGGCCTAGTCAGCTATACAATCACACAGACTGTAGAAAGGAAAATCCAGAATTCATATGAAACAATCCATTGTTGGTTTGTGATTGATTAAGCAACTGCTTGATAAAAAAATATTTATTTTTATCTATTTTATTGTTTTATTACTGATTTTCACTTTTTGAAGAAAGAAAATGATGCATTATAGATAGGAAGATTTATTTTGATTTATATTTTGTTGTTTTACCTCTGATTTTCACTGTTTGCTGTTAGAAAGGAAGATATTGTAAACAGTCAAACTCTAGCCATCCCAAGAGGCCTAGTCAGTTATAAACTCACACATAATGTAGACATGAAAATGCAGAACTTATCTGAAACAATCCTGTGTTGGATTCTAATTTATTGTGCAACTGTTTAGTAAGAGGAGATTTTTTTTATTATTTAAATTTTATTTTTACCTCTGATTTTCACCGTGGATTGTTAACAGGGAAAGATTGTAAACAGGCATACTCTAGCCACCCCAAGGGGGCTAGTCAGCTATAAATTCACTTTTATTACTTCTGATTTATACTGTTATAGCAAGATGCAACTGTTAGCAATAATGTAAAGGAAATCTAGAATTTTAGCATGACTGGCATAACTGTTACAGTAGGTCAGAGTGACAACTGTATGAATTACTTCCTTTTCTGTAAGAAAACTCAATGTATCTAATTTAATATTTAGTTGCACAATGTTTGTGATATTTCCTCAAGAGGTTGACTTAAAATGTCTTTGATTTTTGAGGCAACTGATTTTGATTATTTACTTTTAGAATTCTTTATTTATTTGTAGCTGAAATGCGTTAATTGAATGAGTGTATTATTAATGATTTGCCAAAGCATATGTATCTTGTGCAGTGTACTAAATACTATGTATATTTAAAGGTATCACCTGATAGCATTGGTGATCTGTGTTCCTTATGTCAAAAACTGGATGATTTTGTTACTGTTATTACTAGCAAATCTAGACTTACTAATGATGATGATTGCACTTGTGCAATTGGCATAGCTTGGAAAATGTTCTTACAAATATTAATAATTGGGTTGCGAGATAATAACTGCAAATAGAACATATTTCAGAAAGGAAGTGTCCATTGTCAGTAAAGATCACTCAACTCCTATTAAATAGTATGCAACCAATAACAGGATATAAGAATTCAGCAATCTGAGAATTCAAATCACGTGGAAGAAAATAAAAAAGGATGGAATGAAGAAATTCACAACAAACAACAAGAAAAAAACTATTTCTGTCTATAATGTAAAGAGAATATGTACTAAAAAGGACACTGCTTTGTGTGAGTAACATGCAGAATACAGGGTATACTAACATTGTTCAATCAGAAAACATTCAATGTACAGAAAATGACATCATTTTTCCAACAGAGAAAGTAGAAAAAAGCAGCAAGGGGCAGGTAAAAAGGAATAAATCAAAATTGAACTTTGAAAGACTGAAGAACATTACTGTAAGAAATAAAGAGGAAAAAGACAGAGGTTGACAATATGGCTCAAGATGTGTTAGTGCAAAGACAAATAGATGAGAACTGTGTGCTTGTGGATGTAAAAAGCAATTAAAACAGTTAAATTAATTAGACTAATAGTGATAAAGATCATTCCTTTGTAACAATTGATAGATGAGATGTTACTGAATTAGAAGTGGAAAATGATTCAGATATGGTCACAAATGATATACTAATAATTTCAGATTTAATTATTAGAGGAAATGATACTCACATTTGTGGAGAAGATGATGAACATTGAATAGTGTTTTGCTTTTCAGAAGCAAAAATACAGGATGTTGAGAAAGGCCATAGAATGTCTTAATGTAAGGAAGTATGGATCTGTTTTTATTCATATTGGTACAAATGATCTCATCTTGAAAGACCCTCTAACTTTTAGTTGGGAACTTATAGCGTTCTTATATTGCATAGCTTCTTGAGATGTTAGAATGTATTTTCTACAAATCACATATAGAAAGGAGAGTCAGGTCAGCATCAATGAAAAGATTTTTAGGGGGTTAATACCTACATGAAAAAAATGTCTCATTTTAAAAAGTGGAAATGTGTAGAGCATCCAAGTCTAATTTTGGGCACACATATATTTGTTATTTAGATAGCATGGCATGTGTTTGTCAAGACAAGGGAAGAAAATTTTGCTTGAGAGATATCAAAATATTTGACTAACATAAGACAGTATTTTTTTCTAGGTCAGAAATTCAAAATCCACAGATAGCAACAACTTGATGTATCTCTGATGGCTTTTAATGATAAGAGCATTAGTAATAAAGTTTGTTTTTTAAATTTGCCTCATTCTCTTAAGACTTATGTTATTATTGGTTTAAAACATTGTTAAAGAACAATGATTGGAAACCAGTTCTGTCAGGGTATAAATGTTTTACTTAAACAGACATTCTATCAAAAAATTCAGGTAGAGGCATTATGATAGGGATTAAAGATTGTTATGAGACTTGTGATTATTACATGCTCAGTGATAACACCAGTACTATAGATAGTGTAACTGTGACAATAAAGTCAACCCTGGAGCATATAACAATTGCTGGAGTATATTGACTACCAAAGTCAAGTGCTGATGACCTAGAGGTATTTATACATTTCTTGCATGAAGCACAGGTGGGTAAACTAATAGTGGCTGGGGATTTACATTTACCAGAAACAGAATGGAATAATATTGATTCAACAAAAGTAAGGACATTAATTACAACATGGGTTCAGGAACAATAATTGCTTCAGATTGAAAGAAACCCTACCAGGGAATATTACTTCATGTCTACTTTTACCACCATTAATGAGCAGTGATCATGAGGCTTTAAAGGTTAAATTGTTGCTGGATAATTCTGCCAAACTGAAATCTAAACCAATACACAGAAGATTAACGACAAGATATATGGATGCAAAACAGTTGCTATGTAAAACTTATTGAAGTGATGTGTTTAGTGGAAAAACTTCAGAAGGAATGTGGAAAGTTTTGAAATGGAAATTGTTTGAATGCAAAAAAAAAATACTTGACTAAGATGAAAGACAAAAAAATAAGAAATGGAAAAGCAGTCAAACTAACTCTTTGAAAACTGAAATAAACAAACTGGTCAGACAAACTGAAGATAGTGTAAGATTAGATCAAGAAATTTTTGAAGAAAATTTATATAAAAATCATGAGAATAATAGTAAACCATTTTACAGATATATATGATGTGTTAGGAATAAAGATATAGACATTAACAACCAGTCTGTAGCTGCTAAAATACTTAAACACATCAGATAATATATGTGTTATTTTTTACAAAATCTTATTGGATCCACAAAGGAGGTGATAAATTGTTCTAGTAACATGGAGGTAACTTCAAATACTGAAATAAAACTAGATTATATTTTAAAAGAACTATGCAAACTAGCCCCAAACAAAGCAGAGGCAGGAGATGGAATCATCAATAATGACCTGAGAATATTTCACCATGGACTGACAATATCATTCTACCTGTTATTCACAAGGTCATTTAAATATGGGGATATTATTCAAGATTGGAGGCATGCACTTGTTAAACCTATCTTTAGGGGAAAGGGGAATAGGACAAACCCAGAATCATACACACCCATATGTTTACTTTCTTGTTGTGGAAAATAATGGAGAAGGTTATTTTGGATTAATTATTGTTAGAATTAAAATGCTGGAGACTTGAAACCATCTATCAGCATGCATATGTTGAAATGTGATCTATAACAAATCTGTAGCATGACATTGTATAACAATGTAATAAATATAAATGAAAAAGGCCTTAGAATACCTTAATGTAAGGAAGTGCGAAGCTTTCTGTTCATGTTGGTACAAACAATTTCATCTTCAAGGACCCTCTGACTGTTAGTAGGGAACATGCAGCCTTCTTAGATTGCATAGTTCATACAGGTGTTAGGACATATTTTTTACAAATCACATATAGAAGTTATATAGACATATATCCACTCAGGGCAATGGTTTTGATGTCGACATCCACCCTTGCTTCCCTTTGACAACCTTGTGAATGAACTCAACTGGAGTAAATGGTCCTTTAGACAGCAGAAATCCTCGGACATGCACATAATCGTTACTGATGCAGGTAGCCACAACTACAGTAATATTGGAAGCAACACTGTAAGGATTAACAATGCAACCACAGCTAGTAACTACATTTTCACTGGTACCAATTTATGACTCAGTCCTAACCAGTTCAGTGAATGTCTCACTAAGGAATTTTCTATTTCTGCTTGGCAAACAGGTTGGATTGACAGGTTAGATATTTATCCTTACTTGAAAGCATGTGCTTATTTGAAAGCAAACTTATTAAGCTGCATTTTTTACAAATAGAAAAAAAATATTTTTCAGAGTGTTTAAAACTGGAATTACTTCTGCAGGGTTTGCAGACTTTTAAGTTACCTAATGGAATTACTTCTGCTTTATCTTTGTAGAAATATTTTGTTAACATGCTGAATAGACATGGACTTGAAACTGTCAAGTTTTTAATTAAAAGTAATGAACTAACTTTGGAGGCGCTTCATGAGGAAGTTCGTGGTTTAAATTTGAAAATTAAAAGTGACTTACTTTTTGTTTCTTATAAGCAACAACATGGTTTGTTTTATTCTCACATTGACCAACTGTGTGTTAAGATAATTTCCAGGAAAAGCAGCTAAATTAATAGGGATTTACAAAAATATCAAAATAAGAATGCAACTGATCTTTTTCAAAATATTACAGGAAACTGAACAATTTCATTTAAAGGGAGCCTAGTTTACTGGAATTACTGCAAGTGTTGTTTATAAGTTATATAGACCTAACTTCAGCATTTGATAGGGTCATACACAAAACACTGATCAATAAGGGGGTTAGGATAATGGCTAAGATGTTTACCCCACAGCCAATAAATTAGAACAGTTAGGTGTTACTGTAATCTGGATAAGATGGATAGCTGCATGGGTTATACATTGGACATGGCAAATATCACACAGCAACTGGTCAGGTAAAATTCTAGGTTACAGTCAGGGTGTACTACAGAGCTTGGTCTTAGGCCCTTATTTGTTTAGATTGTATGTTGCAGATCTTTCTTTTTTCACCCGAGGTGTTTTGCAGTTTGTATACAGATGACTTAAAATAGATAAACTAATTACATGTGTTATAGATAGCCAATGTTTACAGAAGAACTTAACTAATGTGACCATTTGGGCACAGGAGAATAATGTGCTCATAAATACATCAAAAACTAAGTATATAGGGGGTGGAGCCTAGATGACCAACTGAGAGCAGTGAATTTTGAGAGCTCCATAAACTAGTATAATAATATAGGAAATTTTTATTATTTTCAAATTTAATACGTCAGAAATCTATAAACTACTTCTTCTTCTTTTGGCTGCTCCCATTAGGGGACGCCACAGCATATCAGCTGTTTCCATTTTTTCCTGTCTTCTGCATCTTGCTCTGTCACACCAACCACCTGCATGTCCTCTCTCACCACATCCATAAACCTTATCTTAGGCCTTCCTCTTTTCACGTTACCTGGCAGCTTCATCCTTAGCATTTTTTTCCCAATCTACTCTGCATCCCTCCTCAGCACATGTCCAAACCAACGTAATCTTGCCTCTCTGGCTTTGTCTCCAAACCTTCCAACCTGGTCTGACCATCTAATATACTTATTCCTAATCCAGTCCATCCTCGTCACACCCAGTGCAAATCATAACATCTTCAACTCTGCCACGTCAAGCTCTGACTCCTGCCTTTTTGTCAGTGCCACTGTCTCCAACCCATGTAACATAGCTGGTTTCACTACCCTCTTGTAGACCTTCCCTTTCACTCTTACTGGTACTCGTCTGTCACAAATCACTCCTGACACTCTTCTCCACCCACTCCATCCTGCCTGTACTCTCTTCTTCACCTCTCTTCCACACTCACCATAGAAATCTATAAACTACTAAACTACATAAATATCAATTTTGGTGGAAATATACAAAAATTTTCCTGTCAAATAACTTGGAAATATATTGAGTCACTGAATATGAACAACTCAAGGAATTCTCATCCAGATGCTGCTTTAAAAAAAAGAACTGCAATTGATGACATCTACCTTACAGGAACTATCCTTGAAGATGGATGGCTTTAGAAATGACTTAGAAAACCTCAAATTAAATTCTCAAAAACATACTGATACTCTTAAGGAACTATTACAGCAACACCATACAAAAATAACAAATATAGAGACTTCTCTAAATGACATTGAAGAAAGACTCAAAGAGGAAGAATTCCAAAAAGAATTTCTGCTTAAACAGAACACATGGCTGCTTAACAAAACAGATGACGTAGAAAACAGGGAAAGGAGAAACAACATAAGGATCTTTGGTCTGCCTGAAAACACTGAAGGAGAAGACATTATTTCATTCTTAACAACCTGGATTCCTGAATTTTTAGACTTGAAAGAGGGATTTTCCTTTCATTTGGAATTGAAAGGGCTCATAGAGCACTGAGGAAACCTGCTTCTAACTCAACAAATACTCCACCTAGAGCCATAGTTATAAAATTTCTTTCATTTCTGGACAAGGAACTAATATTAAAATCTGCTTGGAGAAAATCACCCTTAAAATACAATCAAAGCCTGATAAGGTTCGACAATGATTATTTTTCCAGAAGGGTTCTTATCACATTGTCAAACTTTTAAAAGTTCAAACGTCATATGGTCAACACCATATGATCCAACTTTTAAAAGTTTGAACGTTTCAATGGAGATCCCCATACAGTGTGGCAATGGAAGTTTTCCATTGTCTGCAATGTAGTTGTATCTCAGAGTTGGTATATTTAAAGAGCGGGGGGAGGGGTGCAGGGGTGCTTGCCCCCTGCTTAAGCTTTCAGGTACGTTTTTTCTGTTTTTTTATTTGACTTTCGAACTTTTAAGAGTTCAAACATATGGTCAGGACCATATGGTGTTCGAACTTTTAAAAGATTGATTATCTGCTATAGACTCTTCCAGAATACTAGAACAAAGGGAAAAAATCTGACCAATAATAAAACTGTTGAAACAAAACAACATTAAAGCACAGCTGGCCTTTCCAGCCAAGATAAAAATACAATTTGCCAATGAGATGAGAACCGTTAATGACTTAGAAGAAGCTACTATATTCATTAAAAACAACAACATAGTGTCTATCCCAGAAGAAATGGAATGGATGGCACCTACTCTTAAAAAAATAAAAGAAACAAATCCTTGGACTGATGCTAGAAAGAAGAAACAAAAAACTGATTCCAAGATAGCTATCCCAAAAAAAATAACTCTTCCAACTACATCTCTCAAAGTATCATCTGATATGGTGCATCACTTGTCATCTGTTTTTATTTAAAAAAAAAGAGGGTTTCATAAACAACTGAGAAACAGTAATGATTTATTCAGAATGTTCAAAGAGTCCAGTAATTCTTCACAAACAAAGGAAGGTCAGGATGGGTTACTATTTACATTATATATAAGCCAAAGCAACATATAATATAAACATAGAAGGTTCTATTCCCCTACCTGAACTCAATGAATACCTATCTTGTTAATTTTTCATTTATTTTACTTATAATAATTTAAGTAATTAATTAACTAATTCAACAAGGTACCATTCATCAGAGTTCAGACTCAAATGTAACAAATTAACATCATATATAATAGCAGTAACAGTAGAGTGTTTTGAAAAAAAATGCTGTCATGGAGACTAATGCCCTCTTCAGTTAAAGTATGATTTAGAAATGTCATGTATATCCTGGTTAAATAATAGTAGCAAGCTCTTAGTACAAATGTCATCATTATTCTGTCTAAATATAGTTAATATCAGTTATGGCAGGTAACATAGCTTTGAGTGTTGTTTGATCAATCCTGATATGGTGTGCATGGATGCAGACGTGTCTGGCAGCTAGTACAAATGTCATTATTATCCTGTCTAAACATAGTTAAAATCAATTATGGCAGGTATCATAGCTTCGAGTGCTGTTTGATTAAGCCTGACATGGTGTGTGTGGATGCTGTTATATGTTGCCATTTTCATCTCCAGGAAGCTGTGGGTTGCAGCTTGTGATTGAGGTTTACTGATGCTTGTGTATTAGGAAGAGACATTTGGTGTTTTAGCCTGGATCCAGGGGAAGGGGGTGGATAAAACTGTGATTTGGGATATTTTGGCAGAGAATAGTTTGTCTATACATCTGCTGACTGAGAGGTGGGAAGAATTGAAGAATGTGTTATCTCTTGTTGTGGCGGTTTGTTGGGTGTTTTTTTTTTGATATGTTTGCTCTCTGTTCTTTTCCTGGCTGCTGCCTTGCTGAAAGGGAAGGAATTTAGGCTTGAAGTTGCAGTCAAGTGAAGCTTTGCTTCAAGTGCATCGCAAGTCTCTGGTATGCAGTACACAGACACACTAACAGAAACAGATGCTCCCAGGTTGCTATGGTAACAGAGACAGAGTGACGATAATGCTTAACAGCTCTGAGGAGCCTCCGAGATGATTCTCGGCAATGTTTTTGTTTTTAAAAAAAATATATATATATTTATATATATATATATATATATATATATATATATATATATAAAATAAAAGGGATGTTTTAAACCACATGTACACATATTGATGGTCTCCTAACACTTTGTTTAGCTCATTAAGTTGATTCTTGATAAAAAAAAATATAAAAAATTAATAAGCGCAATTTTATATTTAAAATGTATTTTGGTCCAAACACATTAAGGACTTACATAAGAGTGGAAGTCTGAGTTATTGTGAAAGACTAAGAGCACTTGGTCTTATACAGAACCCTTTGCAGTGGTCTGGGAGGTGAGCTTGCTTGGACGTGTTGGGCATATGGGGATAGCTAATTCTAGGGGTGTTTGGGGTTGCCGGGAAGTGCTAGAGAGTCATCAGATTTCCTTCATGGAAATATCTGTGGGAATAGAAGGTGTGTTGAGTGATTCACTGGCAGAGTGATCACTGCATGGAACAGGTTGGAAAAATGCAACAGGACAAATATCGGTTTGGATATTTTAAGAATAGCCTGGAAACACACCACATGAACTAGTGAATGGTATTCTGGAAAAACTGGATGAGTATTGTTGCCCATGCTTGAACTACTGATATGTGTGTATGTAAGGATGGAAATTTACTTATAACAAATAAGAAACTAGAAGGGTCTCATAATTTTAAGTCTGTGGAGTGTATAAACATGCTTAGAAGGAGCTTATAATAAGAATAAGCATTACAGCTTGTGGTCTCTCAAATAACTAAGCAACAGCCAAAAAAACACACAATAGTTATGTAATGTATGATTTTAGTAAATCTAGACATAACATATATAATCGTTATATAAGATGAAGCAGTCTGCTGAGTTTAGTTATTAAAGACAGGATTTAATAACAGGTCAACTTTATGTCCTCGAAAAGCAAGTTGGCCGAATACGAAACGCCCGACACATAACGCCCGAAAGCTGACTAACCCAAAATGCGTATGTCCCAAAACTGGAAAGAGCGAATCACCTACTTTGTCCATGATCCCTTACACCACTGCACTGAATCAAGCAAAGGACTCTTTCCCTTCACTGGAAAATGTAAACGTAGTTCAGTTTTCTCACTATACAAACATTTTTGTAAGGTTAGGTAAAGTTTATATATAATATACAAACTTTACCTAACCTTACAAAAATGTTCATAGTGTCAGATATTAGAAGTACAATTACGTTTTCTGGTAAAGGGAAAGGACACCGGAAAACATAAATGTACTTCTAATTTCTCACAGTATGAACATTTTTATAAGGTTAGTTAAAGTTTGTATATAATTTACAAACTTTACTTAACCTTACAAAAATGTTCATACTGTGAGAAATTAGAACAGTGGTGTTAGGGATCGTGAACAAGTTACCTGAATCGATATTTCTGGTTTCGGGACATACGCGTTTCGGGTTAGTCAGCATTCGGGCGTTATGTGTTGGTCCTTTCGTATTCAGCCAACTTGCTTTTCGAGAACATAAAGTAGACACTTTAATAACATGGGTTTGTGTATAATAATGCTACTGTCTTAAATGGTCATAAATGACATACACTACACTGAACATCAAGGGGAAGCAAGATGATTTTCTTATATAAGTAAATATGCATAACAAGCCATGTAATTCCTTTAACTTGAATTGTAGTTTTTGTAACCCATCTTGACCATATATACTACTTAAGTGGTTACCATGGTAATTAATGTTTATACGTGACATCAAACTGACAAAGTTGTTCAAGAGAAACAATAGAAGCCTGAACTTGAAATGTCACAGAATGTAACAATCATATTCTGAATAAATAGTATTAAATTGGCAATAGACACTCAGTTTAATAAGATGGGCTTGTGTATAATCACACTACCATTTTACCTTGTCATAAATGACATACACTATATTGAACATCAAGGGTAAGCATGATGATTTTCTCATATAAGTCAATGCGCATAACAAGTCATATAGTTGCTTTAACTTGAATTGTGGTTTTGTAACCCATCTTGACCCATAATACTTAAGCTGTTACCAAGGTAACTAATGTTTTATATATATCAAACTGAAAAAGTTGTTCAAGGGAAACAATAGAAGCCTGAACTAGGAATGTCACAGAATGTAGCAATCACATTTTGAACAAATAGTATTAAATTGACAATAATCACTCAGTTTAACCTTTGCTGATTATACAAAATAGAATGCTGCCATTTAAATCTAAAACTTTCAGTATATGCCATAAAATGGCAATTTATGAATATGGAAAGGGAATTTGTAATCATTAATCACAATAAGTGAATGTGTTGTTTTAACCTATAATTTCACTCATTTTATAATAAGAAATGACAGATATGAAAATCCGTATGTGTAGGAAATGGGGGGAAGAGGGATGCACTGATAATTAAAATGCACTAACTTTCATCAATGTTCACATAAAACAAACTTGATGCTTTAAGTAAGTTAGACATAAACAAAGTGATTACCTAAATGCTGGCAAACAATGAAATATAACTTCTGATATATCCAGTAAAATACATTATATTATAAACAGTAGGTATAAATATTATTACCATATATTTATATTAAGTAATAAGTTTTGAAAGACTTCATCAATAAGGGTGAATATGTTAAATAACTGTGCGCTATAATCTTTTACTGAGGTTTTATATATATGTCCTACTCTACTATGATTGAATTGCTTGTCATCTGCCTTTCATGTAAATATTAATCACTTATACAATAAGTAGACATTTATATTGTATTAGAATTCTGTCTAATCTACTATAGTACTATATATGTTCAAAATAATATAAATATTGCTTATTACTATTACAAATATTCTCCATATGATAATTCAGTTTATGGAGCTCAGTTGTTCTGGATTGTCAAGGTACGAGTGATAATCTGATGAATTTAGGTTTATCCATCAGATTAGGAATGATTTTCATTCCATGGCTAGTGCGGATCTTAGTTTTGTTAACATTTATTAATTTGAATTTGTTATTTCACAAAAACATTTTTAGTATGCCTGACCAAAACATTACTTTATTGGTAAACACTCTAAGTAAAAAAACTAATAATTTCCTTTAAAAGCTCACACATATACTTTATAGTTATCAGAGGAAAATGTTAATAGTCACAATAAAACAAAAAATACATAGTCTAAATAACCTAAGATGGATTTAACTTTATTATCTTTAAATACCAATGGCTTAAACAATCCTAGCAAGAGATCAAATCTCCTGATATATTTAAAATTGAACAAAGCACAAATTGTCTTCCTTCAAGAAACTCTTTACAAAACAAATGACAATTACAAATGGAATCCTAAGGAATATATGATATTGACGCAATCCATTTATAAGACAAAGACAAAAGGGGTAACACTTTTATGGAAAACAAATGTGATTAACCCAGAAATCATTTATAAGTATGAAGATAAAGAAAGCCTTATGGCATTAGTAATAAAATATAATACCAGAACATGGACCCTAGCCAATCTATACTGGTTCCCAGGCATTGGAACAGGAACTGTTAAAAAAACACTTTGATTTCATTTCCAATAATTATAAAGGCAACTTAATATTAGGAGGAGATTTTAACTGTATATTTGATATTTCTGAACCTACAAATAAAAGGCCACTGTGTACATCTGCTGTATCAAAAGCTTTAGACAAGTGGGTAGAATCATTTCATCTTGTAGATACTTTCAAATTTAAAGAAGATAAATCTTTGTTGTTTTCCCATCAAGATCACAGATTTGGTACCCAAACTAGAAAAGATAATTTATTTGCTGCCCATGACTTACACTCTAAAATCATTAATTTCTCAATGACTCCTTGCCCCCTTTCAGACCACAATTCATTGATATGAAAACTTCAAATTGGGTACAAACCATTAATCTTTAACTACAGAATTCCTGCACATTTAACTAAAATTAAGGAATTCAAACCCTGCTTGTTATCTGAATTACAGTTTTTCTTAGATATTAATTACACCACAGAGATAAATAAAATAATGATATGGGGCTCATTAAAAGCTTACATATATGGTAAAACCCTAACTTGGTATAAAAAAAAATCAGAGAATGTGAATTATTAGATCTACAATCCAAACTTTTGTCAGTAAAAGCTGAAAAAATCTAAATCATTTGGAGATGAAAAAGAAAGTAGAAGTATTAAACAATAAATACAATGAAATTCTAGCACATAAAACTAGTTTAGCTTCAGAAAAACTAAAAATTAATACCTTGGCCACTTCTCCCAAATATCTACATAATTTATCCACAATTATCAAAATACAATCAAAAGCTAATGACATTAAAAGTATCTTCCATGAAAAGAAAGGGAAATATGTCTCAGATATAGGTGATATTCTTGATGCCTATAGAAATCAATGTATGGAACATTTCCAAAAAGAAAATATACATATTGATCAATTAAATCTAGATGAAAAATGTTCCAATATAACAAAATACCAGAAAAATTAAAAGTAGATCTGCAAGCACCCATATCCTACAAAGAAATTACAGATACAATAAAAGAGGGTAAAAATAATAAAGCTCCAGGTATAGATGGAATAATTATGGAAATATATAAACTTTTTCCTTGAAAGATACTATCCCTCTTCCATAAAACTCTATTAGAAATTCAGTCACAAGCTTTAATACCACCCTCTTGGAGATATTCCTTAATCACACCAATGCAAAAGGAAAACAAATCCCCAAACCTCTGTACCTCATATAGACCTATATTGTTACTAAATAATGACTATAAGATATCTGTGACAATATTAACTAACAGAAAGAAAATACCACTATCCAAAACAATAAATAATGATCAAACTATATTTATATATCATAGACACACACATGACAATATTAAAAGGATAATTTCTCTTATAGATTATGTTAATAAAGAAAATAAAGAAACACTCATAATTGGTTTAAATATAGAGAAAGCCTTTGATTCCCTAAATTGGGACTATTTATTCAAAATCCTAATGATATTTGAATTCCCTGCATATTTTGTTTATCTCCTAAAGATATATATATATATATATATATATATATATATATATATATATATATATATACATACAAATAACTTAGAGTATGTTAGGTTCTTTTAACACTGAATCTATTCATATAACAAAAGGCACTAAACAAGGATGTCCCATGTCACTGATTCTATGTGCTCTGGCTATTGCAATATTGGTAGATTCAATTTGTAACAATATAAAAATCAAAGGAATAGATGTTTATGAACAATACAATTCTAAAGTAATGTTATTTGCTGATGACATATTACTAACATTATCTAATACAAAAGAGACATTAGAATAATTAGATATATCAACTGACAAATTTCACATGACTTCAAAACTCCATTTCAATAAATCAAAATCAAACTTTTTATTTTTAAATAAAAAAAAGAACTGCAGACTAAGGGGGATCACATCATAGGGAAACAAGAATCTATCTTAAAATATCTAGGAATTGAGTTATGCAAGGATAATAATGAATTAGTCTCAATAAACTACAATAATAACATCAATACAATCAAAATCTCTGTGGAAAAATGGAACAAAATAATATTAACATTTGAAAATAGACTACAGTTAATAAATGGTTTTACTGCCCAAGATCCTATATATAACCTTGGCAATACAACTGTTACCAGAAAGCAATATACTTAAATAAATAAATTCATGCACAATAAAATTGTTATGACTTCTCAAAAGAAACAGAATAGCTTTAATACAGCATATCAGACCATGGAAACAGGGAGAATTAAACTTTATGGATATAGAAACATTTATAAAAGCATCAATATCTAAAACAATCTCAGACTGGATAAGTCCAAATTACTCTGCAAATTGGAAAGAATTACTAAGTGTAATATCAACAAATGAATTTGATTTACAAAAATATTTCAAATAGATATAAACAATTTGCCATGGCACATATTATGTATTAGTATGCAATATAACATAACTAAACCCACTAACAATTTTATGATTAATTATTACATTAACTCATTTAGGAAAATTATTAATGCAAATATAGATTTAAAAATCTGGTTTGATCTTTTAACACCATTTATAGTGACAAAGAACTTTCCACATAAAATATATAGAGGAATTATTAATTTCTGGGAACAGAAAGGATTTGTTTGTGACTCCAATGTATCAAAGAAATAAAAGTTTTAGATATGCAAGTAATAAAAACAACATAAAAAATTCCACAACAGGACTGGCTAACTTTACAGAGTATTCTGTCATATTCGCAAGATTTAAGTAGCGTAATTAACAATTCTTCATTTAAAAAAGTACCTACATTTACAAAATTCATATATAAAATCATATATAATAACTTTGACATGGGAAACAGTAGTTAAAAATTTTACAAAATATTGATAAAATATAAAACAATGCCCAAAACCTCATATTGGAAATATATAACAAAAGGACACTCAATACAGTCAACTGAAGATATTAAAACAAATATCTTATTATCGATAAAATATACATCCTTTACACAATACTGAAAAGTTTTTAATTGGAAATGCTTCCACAGAGCATTCTTAACCCCAGATAGAATCAGTAAAATTAGTTCTTCCATAAAAGGAATATGTTGGAGATGTGAGCAAGTACACAATGCAGACTGGAACCACATTTTCTTTGATTGTGTTAAAATTAAGCCATTTTGGAATAGTATTAATAACTTTGTACAAGCTTTATTTAATGAATCATTGTATTTAACTAAAGCTCTTGTATTATTAAATGTGAATGAAGATCCTCATTTGAATAGGTCAAATATGTATCTAGTAAGGGGATCTACCTGAAATGATCGACAAGCTAAAAGCACCAACAACGAAAACACCAACACAAAAAGAACGTCATTTGAAATACCCGACAGTTTAAATACCCAACAAACTACAATCCCGAAACTCAACAAAACAAAACAAATCTGTTTCCGAAAAACACACACAATACAAGCACACCAAAAACCTTACAAACCTACACTAAACCTTACATATACAACTATCTATGCACTAACCTTAACTCGCACCCTAACCCTAAAGTCTGTCACTATCGCACACTTACCTTACTCGCGCCCTAACCCTAAAGTCCGTCACTATCGCACACTTACCTTAACCACACCCTAACCCTAAAGTCCGTCACTAATGCACACTTACCTTACCCGCACCCTAACCCTAAAGTCCGTCATTATCGCATACTTACACAGTCGTGCTCGTTTCGTATGTCGGTGTTTTCAGCATTGGGATTCTGGACTGTCGATCATTTATGTTGTCGGTCTTTTGGTGTCGGTCCTCTCATTGTCAGCTTTTTAAGCTTTCATTCTTTTCAGGTAGATCCAGTATGGACTATACTTGCAATTTCAAGTGTATAACAAGAAGCTGGAATACAAATACAATACCAACTTTGGAAGATTTCTCATCTCGGAGGCTCTTCAGAGCTGTTAAGCATTATCGTCACTCTGTCTCTGTTGGAAGACTTCTACAGCCTTCTAAAGACCACAGCATTATGGGAAATTAAAATTAAAGAACTAAGAATTTATCCAAAGCCATTTATCAACAACCCTTGGGGAAAAGTTTTGTCGTTGATTGACACTATACAATAATTAATCAGACACTCTGATAATGGATTGGACATACTTATAAAGTAACTCTATACATTAAGATCTGTTATTGTGTCAGGCTAATGTAAATAGTGTACATAGTGATTTAAGATGTTATGTATAAATAATATGGAATTCATTCAAATGTATTTGAAAAATAAAAAAAAAATTTTGAGGAAAAAACTAAGTATATGAGATTTGTGAGAAATAGACTGAAAGGTAAATATTTAATGCAACACAAAATGATTGAAACTGTAGATTCATTTATGGATCTGGGTATATGGGTAGATCCAGCTTTGAGATTTTCTAATCATATCAACCAATTGGTTAATGATAGTTATAGAAACATAGGTTGTATACAAAGATTTATAAAGTATAGGAAATCAGAGATGGTGAAATCATTGTTTGTCAGATAACAACGTGGACACCTTATAAAAACAAGCATGATTAAAATGGAAAGAGTTCAACATTAATTCACCAGGAGCTTCCATGGATGTGAAAAAGGCTATAATATCTGAACTTTTACAGTATGTCATACAGGTATTTAACAAGAGATCTTATTCAGATATTTAGGACATTCAGAGACAGCTACCTCTAGGAATGTTTGAGTTTATCAAACATTAGTTGAGAACCATTATTCTGCATGATATAATGGTTAAGGTGTTTACTCTCACAGATACAAGCTGCAAAGTTTGATTCTCACCCATGAAAGGGAAATTGGCTAGACTTAAAATGGCAAAACATGAAGGACAGTACCCAGACTGTGCCACCCCCACCCCAAGAAAAGCAAACAAAAAACACCAATCAGGACAGGACACCCACCTGCCTCAGCCATTCAGGTCCTATTCCTGTACTTGCCCCCAACCATCCTTCCTTCCTTACATTACAATAAATAATAAATAATAATAATAATAATAATAATAAAAAACAACTTTTCATTTTTAAGACATAGTAAGCAGCTGCTGCAGTTTGTATCCTATATTAGGCTTTTTATTATGTGAGCTTGTCATCAGATTTATTACCTGCAGCTTGTCATTGCTCAATCTTCCACCTGTTGGCTTCATTTCTGTAAGGCATCATGACCTGAGGCCTTGTCTTATTGGTTGTTTTTTTGTTCCTTCTTGGTTGCAGTTTATATCCTGCACAGCAATCGGATTTTAGTTAAAAAATATATTTTTTGTACATTTAAACGGTAGCAAACTTCTTTCTACAAAAGTAGCAAACAGTTGCTACAGTTTATACCCTGCATGGCATGCTAGGACACTAGGTTTTATTTACAAAAAGCTTCTCTTTTAAACTGTAGCAAACTGCTTGCTACAAATGTAGCTAGTAGTTGCTACAGTTTATATCTAGCACAGAACACTATAGAGCTCAGGTTTTAGTTAAACAATATTTATTTTACATTGAAACTATATCAAACAGCTTGCTACAATGTAACAAACATTTGCTACAGTTAGACCACACACAGCAAATGCAATGCTAAAGTTAGTATTACACTAACAACGAGCAGGATAATTGATATCTGATCAGATTTCAATCTCTAACACTTTGTGCCTGGAGCAGTTGCCTCTTTTGTTCCACCCTAGCTGTGTTCCTGCCTGAAATATTTGTATGTATCTATATATTTCATGCACAAAATAAAAATAAGTGAGTCAAAAAAAAACTAATGATGTAAATAGAAAAATAAGTACAAGATTGTTTCAAATCATATCACTTAAAGAAGTTAATTATTCTAAACATTCTTGGTGATTTGGTTTGTGTGATGAAGCTACAAATGGTAAAATTAATTCTTATTGTGAAAAAAACAGAAAATGTGTCCTGTACATGCACAAATGCACAATCATTTAGGCATCTTGAAAACTAAGGGCCATGGGGAAGATATTTTTCACAGTTTTACCAATTTATTTACAGGATTAAGATGGTTGACAGGAGAAAATAATATGCAAATAAGTTCTTATGCTATGCCAGAGATACAAACTCCAAGATTACTATCAGTAGCTCCTAGAAGTAGTTCTGAGTGGGAATAAAAGCAAATTGAAAGCTTTTGTTTCATTAAAAAGCAACTAGAGCAAACTGAATGTCTTAATAAAAAAAGTTATGTACTCACCATAACTTTCCATCTGTGTTGTCCATTTTCATTCTTCCTCAACTGATGGGTTCAGATCCAAGACTCAGATTCGGGTCAACCACTTCTACCAGATCCTTGGATCCAAAACTATCGAACTCCTCCCGTTACATATAATATCCCACCAACTTAACATACATCAGATGGAGTTTGCTGCCTCTAGATATAAAGGGACCACATTTTAAAGAGGTTAATAAAGACAGAACAGGAAAAGGAAACTGGAGCTCAGAATAAGAACAAATGTTCCTGGGAGATCACTTAGGCCTTTCCATAAGCAAAAGGATAGGGGGGGTGGGCTTTAAGTTGAGGAAGAATGAAAATGGGCAACACAGATGGAACATTATGGTGACCCCATAACTTTTTTATCTGATGTTGTACTTTTCATTCATCCCTCAATTGATTGGACAGACTCCCTAACTACTCAAACTTTGGCCGGCATGGAAGGCTAATCCTGAGTACTCCAGAGCCAAAGGCAGCTCTATTTCTGGAAACCAAATCAAATTTGTAATGAGCAATAACAGTGTGAGCATTAGACCAAGCTGCAGCTGCACAAATGTTATCTATGGAGGCCCTTGACTGAAAAGCTGAAAAGACCACCTAGACTTCAACAAATAAGCTCTATGAGGCTTAGGCAAAGATAATCCTCTCTAACTGTAGACAAAGAGATATAATAAGTTAGCTATTTTTCCAGAGTAACTTTGGAAACTGACATGCCCAATTTGTTAGGAGAGTAGGAAACAAAGAGTTTATTAGTTTTCCTGAAATCCTTGGTTCTATGGAGATAAAAACAAAGTTGTCTATTCTCATTCAAAAGATGAAGCATGTACTCTCCCTTATTCAAGAAGTTTGAAAAGAAAACTGGGAGGTGAATGACCTGGTTCATGTTGGACTTAGAAGCTTCCTTATTCAAAAAAGATGAGTTGGTCCACAAGGACACCCTGTCTTTGTGGAAAACCAGGTATGGAGATTTGGAAGAAAGAGTCTGATACTCGTCTAGCTGTTATGAGAGTGACCAGAAAGATGGTTTTCCAAGACAGAAACTTTATATCAGACTTGGCTGATGGCTTGAAGGGAGTTTGGGTCAGGGCCTGAAGCACAATCATTAAATCCCAAGGAGACGTAAGATCCTTTAAAGGCGGTCTAAGTAAAAAGGCCCCTTTGAGAAAGTTATTTTTGCCTTGGTAGAGGTTAGAAGTGACAGTCAACTGGACCTTAATAGTAGAAAATCTAGCCCATTCATTTTAAATGGAAGCTAAAATTTGAGTATAACTAATACAGGGGCATAAAGGGGGTCCAGATCCCTGTTAAGGGCTGAGAATACAAATCTCTTCCATCTACTTTTGTTAAATCTTCTAACAGAAGCTTTTTGAGAAAATAATAAAATATGATGGACTGAGGAGGAAGGGGACCAGATATGACAAACCCAAAAGGGGCAATGAAGGTACCTTTACAATTCAAATGGCATGCTTTTTGTAAATTTAGGAATAAGAGGCAATGGTGGATAAGCATAAAGAAGACTGGAGGAACAACCATGGACTAGAGTATCTCCATGACTCACCTGTTGGAGAGATCAGGCAAAAAACCTCCTGCATTTGTTGTTGAGAGGAGGCACGAAAAGGACACAGCATAGTTGGCCCCATAGATGGAAAATTCTCTCTGGTGTTTTCACACTGAGAAACTGCTCATAAGGCATCAGAATGGACCTGCTTAGTTTGTCCACAATCACTTTGGCTTTCCCTGGAATGTAAATTGTTATTAGAAAGTGACTGGAGTAGATCACCCATTGCCAAACTCTCATTGCTTCTCAACAAAGTGGATAAGACCAGGTTCCTCCCTGTTTGTTGATGTACCAGACCACTGGATATGTTGTCCATCTGAATACCAGTTGTCCCAGATCTTGAAGTGTCTGCAATGCTAGGAGAATTGCTCTCATTTCCAGGACATCGATATGCATCTTAGCCTCTTTGGGGGACAACGTGCCTTGGACTGTCCTTCCCAAATAATGCACCAACCCCCCCAGTTGGGTGCCATCTATGGTCACCATGGCCATGGGCAGGGTGAGAAAAATAGGACAACCTTCAGAAAGTTGGATGCCTGTGTGATCTTGACTGGAGCAGTTAGTGTGGTGTTTCTCTTCTTTTCAGTATTTTTATCAATTACCTTAATGCTGCCACCCCACAAGCTTCCATAATACATTATGCAGATGATTCCACCCTTATATGTGCAGCACCTAATATACAACTGCTCCAAGATATAATTCAAAAGTCATTCACTCAGACAGAAACATGGCTATCTAGCTCTCAACTTATACTTAACCCCAACAAAACCAAACTGATACTTTTTCATCCTACCCAACCCTCAGACCCCACCCACCCACCTTGTACATCACTGCTTCTAATAATACAAAATTACCCCTGACACTCCCACAAAACTACTAGGTATTACAATCGATAATAGACTAAGATTTGACTTACATATATCCCAAACAATTAAAAAAACACATAAAAAATGGGAACCCTTTGTAGAAACAAACAATTCCTAACAGATGCCTATAGAATAGCTATTGCCAGAATCCACTTACTGTCTACTGTACTGTATACCTTACCCATCCTTATCAACCTTAAAAAACAGACTTAGACAAATTAGGTACATGCTACAACAAAAGAGCAAAATTTGTCACAGACTCTTCACAGAGGATGCACCACTGTCCTACTCTAAAAAAAACTCCCCTGGCTAGAACTACCACAACAACTAACTTATAACCAGTTAACTATAGCCCTCAAACTACTGTAACAACCTGAGAAAACTCTCGCTCTTCTAAATGTGCTTCAGCCATATTCTAACATAAGTAAACTTTGCTCAGCAAACAAATCACTACTACAAGTCATTAAATATAAAAACACTGCAGGGGACTGTCCATATTCCTGCCATGTTGCTAAATCCTGGAATCTGTTACCTCAATCTATTAGAAGCACCCCTAACTTAACTCAATTTAAACAACTACTCAAACAACACTTAGACTCATGGCTCTGCTGTTGTAACAGCCGGAGCTAACTATAAACTAATATAAGTATTTCTATCTCTCTCATAAAACTGTCTTTATAACTTGTTACTATCTCTTTCTCACACACACACACACACACACACACACACACACACACACACACACACACACACACACACACACACACACACACACACACACATTTCTTTTATTACTTTTTTCTTATTCTACCTATTCACTATCATACTATCATAAATGAAGACATCCTCTCAAACTCATCTCCACTATCAAAATTGTTCACTTTTCACTCCATTTTCTCATCCCTACCTTCCTCACCTCATCTTCACCTTTCTCCCTCTTCAATAAAATGGAACCGAAAGTGTTACAAAATATATTATTCCCTATTTCTTTACTCAAAATGTTATATTAGACTGCATAGTTAAGTGCACTAAGCTTCAATATATCAATCAATTCATGAGTCGCATTAAGAATCAAATTATCAAACTTTTCTGTATTCCACATCTGTTATGTTATCTACTGTGATTTTTTGCTAACCTCACATGATTTTTTCTGCTGTTTATGTGTTTTATACTACAAGACCACTGTCAATTTATTTTATCAGTGTCTAAAAATTAAAGTTTCATTCTGTGAATGTTGTTATAATGTTACTGTTTATTATTATGTTCTGTCACTATGTGGAGCTTTTCTCCCCATGCCTCCACTGAAAATGGGTTCTCCCAGTAAACGGATGTAAAATAAAATAGATAAAATAAAGGGTGCTGAAGAATGGACCATAAGGTTAATAGGGTCCATTGAAGTATTCACATGTGAAACCTGGCCAGAGGAACGAGGGTGATAGCAGCTGCCATGGTTCCCAAGTCTTGTAAAATTTGTCTTGCTTGAAAGGAAGAATGTTATATTACTTTCCTCAATGGGATCTCAGTGTTTGGATGTGAGCAGGAGGAAGACAGGCTATCTGAATGACTGTGTCCAGATAGGCACCTATGAATTCCAGACTCTGCGTAGATGTGAGTTGCAATTTGCTGTAATTGTCTGTGATGCCTAGATGGATGCCTAACTGGAGCAAGTATTCCCTTGCCTGTAGGAGTAGATGCCTAGTTGGGGCAGTTAGGAGCCATTTATCTAGGTATGGAAACACTCGGAATCCCAGCAGTCTCAAGTGAGCTGCTACCACTACCATGCATTTGGTGAACATCCTGGGGCCTGTGGTGAGGCCTTAAGACAGTGCTCTAAACTGGCAATGTCTGGCTCCTAGCCAGAAGTGCTGATATCTCCTGGAGCACCTATTCATTTTGATGTGACAGAACCAATCCTGAAGATCTGTCAACCACATCCAATAGTCCTTTCGCAGCAGAGGTTAAATGGACTGAACTGCGACCATCTGGTACCTTGAATATTGCACAAACTGATTTAGTTTTCTCAGATCCAGAAATGGTCTCAAGTCCCCTGTGTTTTATGGCACCAAGAAGAATCTTGAATAGGTCCTGGAAAGTCTCTTTGTGTGGGGACCTTCTGGATGACTCTTTTTTCTAGTAGCTTTTTTTATTTCTGGTGCTGCTGCTTCCTTCTGATTGGATGGAACATCAGGCATTCTTTTCATATGCATAGGGGAATTTCGGAAAATGGTATGATGTAACCTCTGGATATAATTCTCTGCCCCTAAGAATCTTTTGTTATAGATACTCAGGCTATTTGGTGCAGAGACAAATGCCCCCAACTACCTCCAGAGGGTCACAGTTGGGACTCCCTTTAGGAATGCTGGTAGGACTTGTCCGAGAAAGAATGTTGGAAGCCCTGGTACTGCAGGTCACCTCTGCCATGGGGGTGGCACCTTCCATTTGCGTTGCCTCTGGGGGAACTATCTGCACGTGAGCCTTGAAAAGCACTCTGAAATTTGTGAAACCACATTTTTCTACCGCTCTACTGATTCCTAGAGAAAGGTCTTTGAAGAGTAGAAAAACATTTACCCATGGCAGACAGGATCTTTTCCTCTTGCTCACATCTGGATGGCATGTCCTTTACTTTTGGGCCATATAAAGAAGATCCATCAAAAGGACCATTAATGAACGAAAATGTAAAGGGCTCCACAAAATCACATAGTGGCATCCAGGTATA
Organism: Protopterus annectens; assembly: GCF_019279795.1. NCBI lineage: Eukaryota > Metazoa > Chordata > Ceratodontiformes > Protopteridae > Protopterus > Protopterus annectens. Next base: position 363,406,793 of record NC_056734.1, read on the forward strand.
TCTCCAAATGGCTATGCTTGAACCCGCCACCTGTGAGGTACTTTCTGCTGCATGGGAAATCAGCCTCATGGATGCATTAGTAATCAACTAGAGAGTGTCCAGTAGCAAGAAAATTCTGTTTTGGTCTTTGGCAGACATAGGTCCAGAAAGAGATATGGAAAGTTCTTTGGTCAAATCAATTTGTAATTTTGTAAAATGTGCCAGGTAATTCATCAACATTCTTTCCAAATCTGTCCAAGGCCCTGGATTCTCTGTTGGTGGAATGGACAGAAGAGCTCTGTTCCTCAAGCTCTTTTTTGGTGGCTGCCATCGCAACCATGGCATCAATTGATGCCTCCTTGCTCTAGTATGTGTGATCCTTGGGAGGAGCTAAAATTTTGTCAGGTCATTTAGGGATCAGTTCCACAGTATCTGATTCCTTCCACACCCAGTGAGAAACAAGCTCTATGAGTTCATCAGCTGGGGTGAGTCACCTAAGAAGTGGCCAAGCCAGAACTGAAAGCCTCCAGGAATACAAATTACCTTTCTGTTTTAAAAGTTCTAGAATGTCTGCAAATGAGATATCTTCTGGTGGAGATCTTGGGGACCCCATTCCTTCACCAAAATCAGTGTCCTCAGTGAGAGATTTCTGAGGGAAATTTAGGTGTCTCCTTTTACAAGTTCTCTTCTTAGGGACCTCTTCAGTGGGGTGGTCTGGGGAAGTATCAAAAGAGATGAGGATGTCCTAAGGGACTGACTGGAGACTTGATCTGGCAGGCTGTCTCAGTGGAATGGATGAACGAGGCTCACGGCAGAGAGCCAAAGGAGGTAAAGTTGTATGATCCGAGGAGGGAAGGGATGTCCCTTCTCTAGATAAAGACAGGACCCTCTCCACAACCTCAAAGCTAGAGTGCCCGGGGGAAACTGAAGTCAATGGTAAAGGAGTCAATAATTTCTGAACTATTAGCTACTGCAGCCTCACAAGCACTCTACCCTAGGAAGATGCTAGACCACAGTTGTCTAGCACTGAAGACCCAAGGGGCAGAGATGGCTCTGATAGTTTCAGAGCTGATCCCAACTGAAGCTTTGGCTGTGAGAGTCTTCAGAGCCAGGCAACTTAGAGAAGTTACCAAAGTTGAAGAGCAGACTGTCTTTGGATCTGATGAGGACACCCCTAGGGATCTCAGATCAGAAGGCTCCAAAAGAGTGGACTAGATTGGAGAAGGAAAGACCAAGGGGGAAGTGTGCAAAGGTTGACTCATGGATCTGGTAGGAGACAGAGATGGGAGCATCCCTATCTACATCTAAGCTCTCAAAAAAATTTCTTATGATCCTATCCACATCAGCCTCAGATAAGTTTCTGGAAGACCTAACAGAATATGTGGATGATAGATTTCTTGAATCCCTGTGGGGGCATCCCTCCAAGAAAAGTGAAGGGAGCCAAGAAGTGACTTAATCCAGTAGGAGAGACGGTGTTCAGATATGGGGCGATTTAGATTTAGAAGCAATCAGAGGTGGTCCGATCTGATTTTTTTGACATCTTAGTTGGTAGGCTGATGAAGGAGCCAACAAAGATGTGTGATCCAGTGACCTCTTCCTCAAGTCTTTATCCCTGGAAGCTGAGTCTGGCTTACCCTTGTCCAGTTTCTTAGAGGGAGTTTGAGCCCCAGCTATGGAAGCAGAAGAAGTAGAAGGGAGAAGACCCTTTAACACAAGTTTGTTTCTTCAGTCAGTAAGGGCTCTGGAATTGAACTCAAAGCAAATAGAGCAATCCATGTCTAAATGAGTGGGTGCCAAACAATATACATATTCCCTGTGGGCATCCATGTTAGGGATGTTGTGCCCACAGGTGATGCACCTTTTAAAACCAGTAGTCTTGTCAGCCATACTGATGCAAGCTAAGTCCACAAAAAAGAAACATTATTAAAAGAGGAACTAACTTAAAGCTATAGATAGATATATATATATATATATATATATATATATATATATATATATATTTGTGTGTGTATGTGTGTGTGTGTGTGTGTGTGTGTGTGTGTGGGGGGGGGGGGTTTGTATTTTTTCCTTAGAGAAAGAAGAAAGCAGGAAAAAAGAGTAGAACAACTACCAACAATGGTAGTGTAAGGAATACTTGGACAATTAAGACATTTTTTTTAAAATGACAATGTACCAACAATGGTACCACAGAGAAGTACCAAGAAAAACAGTAGCAGCTAAAGGGAGAAAACAGCTAGAGAAACTAGCAAGAAGACAAGGGAGATGGGAGAAAATGAAATTAAGAATAAGGATAAAGTTTTTTTTAAAGGTAAATTCACAACTATTTTGACAATAACTCACAAAGCTTGAGACTGACAGGATCTGCATCTGAAGCTGAATGGCAGCAAATGAGATCTGAGATATGTTAGGTTGGTTGGGCATTATGAGTAAAGGGAGGAACTCGAAAGTTTTGAATCTGAGGATCTGGTAGAAGCACCTGAGTCAGATCCGAGTCTCAGATTCGAACCCAGCAGCTGAGGAATGAATGAGAAGATATCAGATATTATGATTACTGTTGCACAGCAGTACAATATTCACATTTGTTTTGATTTAAAAGCAGTTTTGTGTGTATATCACCTAAGCATTAAAATAAACATAATTCATTTAAAAAAATATGGTAGAATTATGAAAAATAAAATAACTGGAATTGTACATATAAATAATGTAAATTTATAATGTAAATAAAGTAAATAAAAAGAATAACACATAAAAAAGATAAATATATAAGTATGAATAAAATGTCAGAAAAAAATGTGCTCTCCCTAGCATACACTGTACAGCCCATGTAAAAAGGCCTTGCAAAGACAGTGTGGTATTTTGTGATTCAGAGACACATTAGTTGTAATGAGGATAGGCCTTATTTTGCATGTGTCTGAATCATGTTACCTACCACATAATACAGATCGGCACTTCCCATAGTATTTAACAGAACTGGCAGCTTCATCATGAAAGCAGAGGCACACCCCCTCCCCCCAGTCATGCTCCCATATACACAAGCATACAGTAATATACACACACACACACACACACACACACACACACACGCACACGCACACGCACATGCACACACGCACATGCACCCACACGCGCACACACACAAACACACACACACACGCCCATCACATACCCCATACCTGCCCTGTTTTCAAAATGTCCACAAAGTTTCCTTTTCCCCTGCCCAGAACATTTCTGAATGATTTCCATCAGTCCTTAGTGCCAGACATTTGAGTTTCACATTTCATATCCTTCAGTAAATGTATGCTAGGGGAAAAGCTGTTTACAAGCTTGAGAGGTATAAACAACATTTCCTCTGTGTCTTACATCACAACATTTTGCAGGCATTGCACAATGCCTATGATTCTCTATATGTATTATAAAAACACCTGCAACAATAACTTCTCACTAAGTGCAGTGGGTTAATGCAAGCATTTCTTGTATCAAGGACACATGGTCAAAATCCCCTTTTCCCCATATTTTTTTTATTTTATTTTATTTTATTTGATATTTTTTATTCCATTTATATATTTGAAATACCAGTCTCTGGTGCCTAGTGGTTGTGCAGAAGACTAATATCCTTTGTAAGAGGTGGGTGGATACAGGGTTTGTGGTCTACATAATACCTTTAAGGCATGCTACTTTTCCTTTGAGCCTAGTGGTCTCCCCCAATCCCCATTCTGTTTACATGCCAGATACAGTAATATTAATTATCCCTGGTGGCTAGTGTTCTGCCACCCCGGAGCCATGTGGTAATCAAAGTGTTGATAACACATAAGATTTTTAGCATTATCCCTTGTGTCTCGTGTCCTGCACCCCCGATCCTGCACTGTTAAAATGCCATTATGGCACAAGTCATCCCTGATGGCTAGTGCTTCTCCCCACCCAATGTTGCAGACTCTGCCCTTTAGTATGTGGAAGTATGACAGCCATCCCAGTCCCTCCCCCAATACACACTGACAGACCTTGCCCACCCAAGTCACGTTCACACATTCATCCATTTTATAACACACACATACACACACGCACGCACGCACACACACACACACACACACACACACACACACACACACACACACACACACACACACACACACACACGCACACACGCACACACACACACCCACACACACACACACACACACACACACACACACACACACACACACACACACATACACACACCAATATGTGGCATTTCTAGTTAGCAAACATTCCATTAGAAGGCATACAGTTTATTACATCAATCATTCAAATTATCCTTAAATTTACACTAAGCATCCCATTAGGCTTTTTACAGCAAAATCATGTATTTTGTTCACATTAGTAAACATGCCCTACTTTTTGAGTAAAAATGTGTTTAGTAAGCGAAAAGGACAAAAACAGAAACACTGTGAAACATGTATAAACATCATCAGTTGTGACACGAGAAAAAGAAGCATGTCTATGTCTTTTAGGATACCTTGGAAAGCTGAAGGCTGGGATTTAAAGTTAACATCATTGCAGTGTAGATCTCCCTGCACTGATTAGCAACTTCACTGGCTATACATCCCACAGGGACAGTGGAGGGATACTTGTGTCCAGGGGTGTTAACCAATTAACAAATGTATAAAATAAAATTAAAAAAATGGTAAAAAAATGTTAATGGTTAACCACCACGTTGTCATTAAGCTTAGGAATGCACAGGATGGAGAAGCTAACTGACTGACTTTAAGATTTTTGGGGGATTACAGACAGTTTGTTTGTGTTAGTTTGGGAAGTACCAATTCCTAGCCATCTAAATTACCTAAAGGGCAATATCTCATTACCCAGGAATTTACATGACTATGAACTGCTGTACTGTGCAGTCAGAAAAAAAACTATGTAGCAGAGCACCTCCCACCTGAACTGTAATCCTGGTGTCAAGAGGAACCCACCTAGGTATTCATCACCTTCATCCCACTGCAGATACACACACACTCAAACTCAAAATGGCATACTAACAGAGACATGCATAGAGTCTCATTGACAAAAAGTGAAGTGGCTCCAATTCACCCTGTACAGATTGCTACAATAAAAGACATAGGTGTGCATCAAAAGAATATGGTACACATTATCCTGAAGTTTACAGGCACTGTAACTGGATAATTCATAGTGAAGTTCACTTACATGGACCCTCCCCATTGAGTACTGCATTTGCATGTGGTACTCTGAATGTCACTGCCTAAGGCACACAGTGGTGATGCAAAATGGTGAGGGAGGTCTATAAATCAGAACAGGCTTGTGAAGCATGCATGACAGCTTGCAAGTATCTTGCATACTTTGCAAATCTTTGAATACCTTTCAAAACTGAGTTATGTGACACTGCACTTGCAGGTCCAGTTTCTGTGTAGGTGGTCTTTCAGTTTTACTTTGAAGGGTTTCCTTTCAGTTGCGTATCTTGTCTATGTCATTGATTATTTCATAGTTTGCCAATAAGTGAGGGAAATTTCCAGGCAAAGAATCTATTTTTGGATTAAGGTATACTAACTAACTACCATACTGATTATTTGTGCTCACAAGGGACATGTTTCCAAGACATGATTTCAGTGACAACTAGATAGTTGGAAGAACATAAGAATTTGTGAACAAGACATAGCTGGAATCTACATCGTAATGGAATGTTAGCCATTGAAGATTTTTAGGTGAAAAATAGTAGTGTGTTTTTCCTGTGGTGACCAGAAGCAAATATCTGAGATTCTGTTATAAGCTTATTTAAACTTGCATTACAGATCTGGTCCAGTGAGATCCCTTGAGATAACTGAAGTTAGAGTACATAAACTGGCCATTGTAAGCCTTGTTGTGTTGGTCAGGAATGTTTTAGCCTTAGAGTTCACCTAACTTTCTGTTTTTTGTTTTTTGTTTTTTTGTTTTTTTTTACTAATAACAGTCGTTATATGTGGCTCAAACTTTACTTAGTTATTAGAATGAATCTTAGATGCTTTGTAGAGGTAGCCTTGTCAGTGGCAGTAAATTCATGTGAAGCAATTATAAGATGAGCCATGTCTTGGTCATGGCGCCTGTAGTAAGAGGATTTGTAGTTAGGGGTTTTGGGGAGAACATAATCACTATGGTCTTTGGTGCATTTGTATATCATCACATATCTCTTAACCAGTTATGTAGAAGACAGAATTCTGCAACGTATTGTTGACAAGTTCCAAGGAATTATTTTCCAGTCTATTTATGGAGTAATTTTATATAATGAATTTGCCTGGTACCTTCAAAATGGTCAACTACTTAATTCACACAGACCCTGAAAATCAAGGAGTCAAGCATTAAACCCTGTGGTATATGTATACTTCTGGCATGAATAAAGAGATAGAGTTGTTCCACTGCAAGCCTTTTTCCTAACTGATAAACAGTAATGCTGACTTTGTGTGGAAAGCCCAGAATCCTCTGTGACATACTGTATTGAAAGCTTTGGAGAGATCAAGGAATACAGTAGCAGTCGTAGTGCCTTTCTATAGGTGAGGTAAGATATATTCCACCAAGTCTAAGACAGCAGCATTCACAATTGTTGTGAGGTATGAAACCCTGCTGTGTGTCTGAAATCTTGTTAAAATGAATTAGGTAGTCTAGTAGATGACTATGCACATGTTGCTGTAACATTTTGGCAGGTAAGAAGGGAAATGCTCTAGGTGTGCTGTTGTTTAATGCAGTGGACTCATCACCTTTGTGAAGAGGCATGATGAGTGTATGCTTTCAGGGTAATGAGATACTAGCTTCTTTTATGATTCTATAAAAGTAAACTCTCTAACAGCTTGAAAGATAATAATCAGTGTCCACAGACATTCAATGAGAAGGCTCTCTAATGCAACTGAGACAGGCTTTAATGTTTCTGAAACACAATTAATCATTATTGTGTCACAGTTTTAAGAGTAAAGAGTTGTGGTTGAGAAGGACAGCGAATTTTATTTATTTATTTTTTTATTTATTTCAAGTTTGGTTACCGGGGAAGTCCACTGGGCCAGTGGTGTGCCCATTTTCAGTGGAGGCCTGGGGACAAAAGCTCCAATAAGCAATATGGTTACAAGGTTACATAATGCAATGGTAAGTACATACATAGATGGATACAAAGGTTACATAATGCAGTGGAAAATACATAAATGCAATCAGGTACAGGGGATAAATTGGCATTGAAATACAATTTTGACATAGGTAGCACAGTTTGTAGGTATTTACATTCAGGACAGTAGGTTTAGATTGACTGGACAATAAGTATATATGACTTACTTGATATTTACAATATATACAATACTTGGAGTCAAGAGAGAGAGTATGCTTAGTCTGAGTATATTAGCTTGGGTTTAATTAGGAAAATAGAAAGAGGTAATAGTGCAGAGAAAAGCAGGAGAATGAAGAGCTCAAAGGGGAAATTCTCAAGATAGTTATGTAGGGTGAAAGCAGGAGCATTTACGTTTAGTGGATAGGTAAGAGAAAAGTAGGGTTTTGAAGGATTCAGAGTTAGGTGTAGTCCTGAGTGAAGGAGGGAGAGAGTTCCATTTTTTGCCAACAGTGAAAGAGAGAAGGTGTTGGCCTGCAGGGCATTTTGGGTTTGTGGACAGAGATTAAATTTTGGTGTTCAGATCTCAAAGATCTGGTAGGGATATAAGGGGGAAGGATGTTTGTTAAGACTGGGCATTTATCTGGAGAGAATATTAATTTGTGGGCAGTGGTTAGTTGGAAATAGTCTAGGAGGTTTGGGAGTTCCAGCCAGTTCAGAGATTGTAGGGTTAGGCAGTGGTGAGTAGAGGTTTTGGATTTAGTTGCGAATTTGGAGATTTTATTATAGCAAGTTTCGAGTTTAGAGGTGTTGGAAGAAGATATGTTAGTTAGTAGAGGGGCTCCATATAATAGAGAGGGTAGGAGGTAGGTATTAGCAATAGTTTGCCTTGCGGAGTTGGGGAGAAAGCGGTTATTTCTATAGAGCATACCTAGCTTTTGATGGGTTTTCTTGATGTTTTGTTGGATGTGGATATCAAATTTAAGGTGTTCGCCTATGGTAATGCCGAGGAGTTTTGCGGATGGGACCACTTCTATGGCAGAGTTGCTTTGGTTAAAGACTTTGAAAGCATTCTTGTCGAAGGAGAAGTTTCTGTTGGGAGGAAACAGAAGAATTTTAGATTTGTTAGAGTTGAGTGAGAGATGGTTTTGGTGCATCCAGTTTTCGGTAGTGGAAAAAGCTGTTTGAGTTTTAGTCAATAGTTCAGGAAGGTTGGAGGCGGCACAGACTAAGGTGGAGTCATCTGCATATTGGATAACTGTTGTATCAGGGATGATTGAGTGAAGATTGTTAATGAAAATGTTGAAAAGCATGGGTCCGAGGATAGACCCCTGGGGAACACCGGTGGGTGTTGGCAAGAAAGAGGAGGTAGAGTTCTTCCATCTGACAGCTTGAGATCTGTCAGATAGGTAGCTGGAGAACCAGGAAAGGGTATCAGGGGAGAAATGAAGGTTGGAGAGATGAAAGAGAAGGTGCTTGTGGGAGATGGTATCAAAGGCTTTGGAAAGGTCTAGCAATACTGTGGATACTAGAAATCCAGAATCGCGTGCTCGATTTACTGTGTCTAAGAAGGATAGTAAGGCGGTAGTGGTGCTGTGGCCAGGGCGAAAGCCATGCTGGGTGGGAGTTAAGAGGAGATTCTGAGTTAAAAAAGGCATAAGTTGGTGATGGACACATTTTTCAAATATTTTTGATAATGGTGAAAGTAAGGCAATTGGGCGGAAATTAGAGATATTGTAGTTTTTGCCTCCTTTGTGTAGAGGTAGAATGAAGGCAGATCGCCAAAGTTTGGGTACATAAGACTCTTTTAAAGATCTGTTAATTAGGGAGAGCAATACCATCTGCAGCAGTTTTGAGGAAGGAGGAGGGTAAGTTGTCTGGGGCATTTGAGCAAGGCTTTAGTTTTGATAGGAGTATTTTTATGAAAGTAGTTGGTACAGGTTTGAGTTGGAAATTAATCATACAGTTACTAGGGGTGCTGGGAGTAGAGGAGAGAGAGTTGGATGGATTATTGTTGGGAAAAGATTTGGTTAGATTAGCTATGGATTCTGTAAAGAATGTGTTGAAGTGAGAGCTTAGTTCTGAGTCGGTTAAGCTAGGGTCAGGGCAGGGATTATTCCTAGATCCTGGGTGGAGTAGGGAATTAATAGATTTCCAGAATTGTTTAGGGTTCTTGTTATTATTGGACTGAAGTTTATTGTAGTAATTTTTTTTGTCTGAGGTGATTAGTTTCTTTACTTGGTTGCGGAGTTGGGTGTATTGAAGCAAGGTAGAAGGCATCTTATTTTTTTGGTAGAGCTTCCAGGATTTGTCCCTGGAGTGCATGATTTGTTTAGTTTCTTTGGATAGCCAAGGAGCAGAATTAGTCTTGATTCGTTTGTTTCTTGGTGGGGCTTGGGAGTTGAGGGTTTTTAGGAAGATAGAGTTAAAATATTCTACTGCATTGTCAAGGGGAAGAGTATAAATGATTTGCCAGTTTATATATTTAAAAGTGTTTGAGAAATCTGAGGGGTTGAAGTTGCTGAGATTGCGAGTGTGGATATAGTGGTGTTGGTGTTTAGTATTGTTGGTTGAGCGATGTATGAAAGCAGGGAGATGGTCACTGAATGTGTCTGGGATAATACCAGAGAGAGTTATTTTATTTGGATGGGAGACTAGGACCCAGTCGATGATTGATCCTGGGGGGTGGTGTTTGTTAGGGCGAGTGGTTGACTGTATTACTTGGGAGAAATTGTAGAGGTTAATGAATAAGGAGGGAGAAGGTGACTTGATTTTATTCCAGTCAATATTAACATCGCCTAGAATGTAGGTTTCGAAATTTATTTTAGTAGAGGCCCAGTGAAGAATATTTTCAAGGGTAGAGATGTTGTCACCTGGGGAAATATATAGTGAGATAATGCAGATATTTTTATGTTTATTTAATTGTAGGAGACAAGCGGTTAGTTCAGTATTTTTGAATTTTGGAATTGGAGTTTGTAGAGGAATGAGAGAGAGAAGGTTGGAGTAGATTAGAGCAGAGCCTCCACCTTTTCTATTTAAACGGTCACTTCTATGGATTTGGAATCCAGGTGGTAGGATTTCGAAGTCAGCAATATGGGGTTTTAGCCAGGTTTCTGAGATGGCTAGGATGTCAGGTTGGTTGTGGGAAATCCAAGCTTGTATTTGGTGTATTTTGTTATTAAGGCTTTGGGCATCTATGGTGAAGAACTTAAGGGTGTTAGGACAGGAGGTAGAAGAAGAAGAGGGAGGGGGAAGAGTGGATGTGTGAAATGGATGAAGTGGGGAAGGGGAGGAGTTTGTTGTGAGGCAAGGGCCAGGGTTAGGATGGATGTCTCCAGATAAGGCTAGGTCATTAATGGGAATAACTTTTAGCTTTTTGGGTTTATTGAGAAGGAAGCTGTTTGCGGCTAGTAGTGATTGAAGAGTGAAGGTATTTGTTGTGGTGGAGAGGAGTTTGGGGAGGAATAGGTGTAGTAGGCTAGGAGAAATAAGAGAGGGTGTTATTGTATGGAAGTGGGATGCTAGGAATGGTTTTGGGTGAGTGCATGGGATGGTTTGAGAAGGAGGTAGGCATAGGGGTGTTTTGGAAGAGTAAGAAGTAGCAGAATATAGAGGAATTAGTAGCACAAGAAGGGAGCATGAGACAAGGATAGTATAAATGGAATGGGAAAACATACTAGGAGAATGTGAGGAAAAAAAGAAGGGAGAGATGTATGAGGAAGTGTACAGGTTAATAGAGGAGAAGAGGTAGAGGATGTAGATAAATTTGTAACTGCTGATGAGCTTATGTTAAAATAGTACTGCTATTCATTAAACAGAGTTGCAGTTATATGAGATAGCATTCATGCAGATTTAAGCAGCACCTGCTGCAGGGAGTGATCACATACTGGAAGAACATTCTACATCATAGTGGTCAAGACAGCAAATTCATCCTGTAGACACACAGTAGTAATGGAAGTCTGCTTTGTACCCTGCCCTTAGAAAGCCATAGTCTTGGTCTTTTGTGCAAAGCACAATAATTTCCCACAAAACCCAATAATTGCCCATTTTATCTGTGTGATGCTGACCTTGGAGGCGATTATAATAAGGAATAGTACTGCATTGGTTATGTATCCCAGAGGGACAGTGAAGGGGGCTTACCTGCCATATCGCGCACTAATTTCAGACAAGTCAGCATTATCTTCTTATCATGGTTTTGTGAGCTTAAAGTGCACTGTTCGCTATTTTTGTGGAGACACAGTGCATTAAGTTAATCATTCACTGTAAAACAAAAAATATTTTACATAATCCTGAACTATAATCAATTACATTTTTTGTTTGACCATAAACATGTTGTTGCATTAATCACAGCATTATACAGAATCCAGTAAATTTACCATTGCAATATACATGCATGCCCATTATAGAGAACACAATACTAGATATTTGCCGCTGCTGCTGAAATCTAGTGATGTGAGGGCAAAGGCTACGTGAAAAGTCTGAAATTTATCATGGCTGAAATTTGTAAGAAAAAAACAAATACATCACATTAATGTCACTGTATAAGGAAGATAAAGACTGCCAACAATCACAGAATGGAGAAAATATTTTAACAGCAGACATATGATGGCCAATAAAGCATTTTAACACTGCATATATAAAATTGGTCTTTTTCAGCTCTTATAAAGGGAAGAAGGAAAAACAGCAGATGAGTGTAGTATGGAAAGGCATGCATTGGAAAATGACTTAACGTTTTAAATGTGCAAACCAGGCTATCCCAGGACACTGGAGAAGCAAAGACGTAGCTGTTTACAAACTGCCTGCTCATTAACTTCCTAGTGCAAAAGCCTGCCGATTTAGGTTTTGTAATTAAGTCAGCAGTGGACCCAGTTTTCATTTCAAATACCCAAATAGGCATAAGGACAGCTAGAGACAAACTGAAAATATTAATTATTGGACTTTCTGTTACTGGCCTAATTTCTTGTTTCAGATGTTCAGGCAGAATCGTTTTATAGCATGTCAATATCTTTTATATGCAAATAAAAAACGGGGTCCGTAACCAATGATGTCTTGCTTTGCTGACATTTTTCATTCCATTTCATCACTGAAGTATGTTTAGCACTCTTGCTTAGGGATTCATAGTATCTTCAAAAAAAAGTGTTCAAACATCATTTCAGAATAGATGCTTTTCTCTGAATTTGCCTTAGAGAAGAGAAAAGCAAACATCTGGTTCATTTTTCTGCAGAGAGCATGTAATTTCCTTGTCTTCAAGCTGTAGTAGCCTGACAGATGGTGAAGTAACATGGTTATATAAGTGCAGGGAGCTGTCTTCAAAACAGAACACTAATTTTGAACTAATACCTGTACTCTTGTAGTTACAGTTTTGTGCATTCACATTGGAATATGCACTGCTTTTGTGGGAACCCTTAGAAGTCTATTCCTTACATTTATTGACTGTTAACGCAGTAAACACACCATTGGTTGTGTAGCAAAATACTAGTTTTGCATGATGTTAGTGATCTGTATTTTATATACTAATGCATTCTGCTTCAAGTTCCACAGCAAGAGCTTAGAAACACTTTACAAAAAATGTTGAGCAAAACTAATGGGATGGACATGGTTTTCAAACCCATGGTTTTAATGCATGTGAAGCCCCCCCCCCCCCAACACACACACACACACACACACACACACACACACACACACACACACACACACACACACACACACACACACACACACACACACCTCCTATGGAGAGAGCTTCACCCTTTGCACACTTCAGCTTCATATAATCAACTCTGAAATGGATGAACTTCATGGCAGTTCAAATCCTGACCACAGTAATATGTTTCTAGGAAGGTATGAATTGTCCAAATGCAAATCTGGAATCACTTAGTCATCATTCTTCTGTCTAGACATGAATTTTGTCATTATACAACATTTGTGCTTAATGTCTCTCCCTATGTCTGCACCATATGACTCATTGTTTTATATTGTTTTACTGAACTAAATTTGTACCATATTCTGATATATATTTGTGCATCTCTTCTCCCTTGGTTTTGAGGCAAATTGCCTCTGCCCCGTCAGATAATCCAGTTAACAAAATAAAACTTGACAATAAAACAACATGTTTAACTGCTTCTTCTAAGTATGGATGAAAATGTCATCTTTTTAGCAAATAATTTGTTTTACACTAATTGTATTTATGGATAAGGACAATTTTAAGCTATTTACCCAAGGTTATTTGTAAACTTTCATAAGTATCTGAGCACCAGAATAACTGTTTTAAAAGATTTCTGTACTATGAAGGCTTATTTTTTTCTGTTTTTAAGTCCATATCCTTAACATGGATTTAAGTGAGTAACTGGAGAATGAATGAAGGAAGTTTTTAAACAAATAATTGCGATTCATGCTGCTTCCTAAACGTTTACTTTTAGAAATGGTTTACATAATAGCATTATAGGTTCATAGGTAGGTACTAGGCTATTGGTCCAAGGGCCTAAGTAAGCCTGGCCAACAAGGTTCCCTGGCTTACGCCACCCAAGAAAGTTATTTTCCTGTGCCCCTGTCGAGCAGAGCCACAGAAGTGTATTTCCTATTTCCCATTCACTCATCAAGATTTTTCTTGAAGAGTGCTAATGAGGAACTTTGCTTGACATAGATGGGTAGCTTGTTCCAGAGTATGGGAAGTCTCTGGGACAGGAATCTATCTCTCCAGCATGTCCTGTTTTTATTGTGGTGACAAGGTTTAGGTCCTTAGAGCATGTAGCTCAGACGGATTGGGATTTCTTTAGGTGCAGCATGTCCATCAGCTCTGGGTTTGACATAGCTTTATATGCTAGGCAGAGATCACTTTGGAGTAGGCGATATGCTACAGAGTAAAGCTGGAGTTTTTTGAGATGGTCAGTGTAGGGCATCTGTTTGAGGCCAGTAATCCTCTTTGTGAGGTACTTCTGTGGCCTTTCCAGCTGCTGCAGTTGTCTTGTGAGGTACATTCCAAATGGGGCATTGTACTCTATAATGGGTCTAATGAGTGTCGAGTAGAGGGGAACAATGACCTCTTTTTTCCTGGATGAGAACCCTTTTGTGATGAGATATGCCACATAGAAGGATTTCTGACTACTGTGGTGCTGTGATTATCAAAGGAGAGACTACTGTCCACCTAGGTTCCAAGGTCTCTTATCACACATTCGGTGTTAAGTAGACTGCCACCTATATGGTAGCTCATGGGTACAGAGTTTTTACCAAAGGGGATGACAATGCACTTTTTGGCATTGAGCTTGAGGCCATGGCTTTGACATCAGGCATTTGTCCCAGTGAGGCCCTTCTGTAGGATGTCCACATCATTTGGGGACTCGACTATGGCTCCTAGTTTGCAGTCATCTGTGAACATCATTAGCCAAAGGCCTTCTGTGTTAGCCTGTACTTCAGAGAAGTAGATACCAAACAGGAGAGGTCCCAGGACTGAACCCTGTGGTATTCCACTTGTCACTGGTTTGAAGTCAGATTTGGAGTCTGCAACTTTTACAGTGTGGGTTCTATCGGTGAGCCAGTTAGCAACCCATCTTGTGACGTAAGGATGTATACCTAATTTAGTGAGTTCATCTATAATTCCAGAATGGGGGATGGTGTTGAAAGCCTTGGCAGGGTCAAGATAGGCTGTGTGAACCACCGTACCCTCATCTACAGCTTTGGTGACTTCCTCAAAGAAGTCAATCAGGTTCAGGAGGCATGATCTGCCTTTCACAAACCTGAACTGGGTGGGGTCCAGAGTTTGGAGGTTACCAATGCTTTTGTTTATGAGTTCCATGATGATACGTTCCACAGCCTTGCAGACCAGGCTCATCAGACTAATAGGGCGATAGTTCCTGGGATCAGTGGTGGCCCTCCCTTTGTGGAGTGGGATAACTGCTGATGTACGCCATTCAGTGGGCACAAAACCTAATGTGAGGCTATGATTAAACATGGTGCTTAGGTGGGGAGCCAGTTCGTTCTGAAGTTTGTGTAAATCACAGCCTGGGATGTTGTCCAGTCCCATGGAAGCTGTGTTTTTGGCTTTAGAGAGTGCAGCTTTTACCTGTGTAGTTGTGATTACAGGGACTCTGCATTCTTCCTGTATAGATATGGGCTCTTTAGGGGGTGGGGTGGGGGGGGGGTAAAGTTAGCACTGAACCTATCTGCCAGGATGTTGGCAATATCAGTTGGTTCTGTAATTTCCATGCCGTTGTGCTGTAACTAAGAGCAGATCTGGGTGTTGCCATTGAGATTCCTGACATAGCTATAGAATGCTTTGTGGTTGTCCTTATAATCAGTGGTGATTTTGTTTTCGTAGCTAACTTTGGAGGATCTTATAAGGGATCTTAACTTCTTACTGAGGTTGACCAGGGAGCTCCTCCACTCATGGGATTTTACTCTCTTTTGCAACAGTTCCTTCCTTCTGTTGTAGAGTTTGTTTATGACAGGTGACCACCAGATTGGCTTCCTTTTTTTTGGAAGATAGCATCTTGGTTCTGTTTGGGATAGCACGATCCATGCACTTATGTAAGTGCTTATAGAGTGCATTTGTGTAGGATTCAGCAGTCGTAACTGTATTGTCCATCTGCATGGGTGTCATGAAGTTTGCCACTTCTGTCTTAAGAAGCATGAAGTTGGCTTTGGAGAAAATTTTTACTATGGTTTCCTTAATGAGGGGTGGGGATGGGATGTGGATATCTACGGTGATTAGCTTATGGTCGGATCTGACCAACAAGGATTTGACTTCAGGTGTGGAACACCGGTCACTCATGTTGGTAATGATTAGGTCTAGGATATTGTTGCCCCTGGTGGGGGTGTGGATCCAGGGCATTGTAATTTATAAATACCAGAAAGCGTTGAGTGAAGGAGTTGGTACATGAGTAGTTTTCCCAGTTAAATGGTGGGGTAGTTGAAATCGCCCATTATTAAGGTGTTTGGTTGAACCCTAATATTTTCCAGTATATCAAGAATAGAGGAGTGGGAATCCTGGGGCATGGTGGGGGATCTGTAGCAAGCTACAATTTGGATTGCAGTTTTGCCGAGAGTTAGTTGCACTTGGATAACCTCGGATGCATTATGGTGAGCAACTAGCCTGGAGGTGTGGATATCCTTAATGAATATGGACACACCTCTGCCTTTGGTGTTCCGGTCCAGGTTAGATGGCCGAAAAATGTGGTATGAGTTATAGCCTGGTAATGAAGGGGTGCACTCTGGAGCCTTGAGAAAGGCCTCAGTCACTGCACAGATATTGATGTGCTCCATTTTAAGGAGTGCCTTGAGGGAGTGCATTTTGAGATTTAGACTTCTAGCATTGAGTAGCATTACCCTCAGTTTTTGCTTGCCTGTTCCTATTACGGTGGTGAATTTGTCATTTGAACCTTGCCTAAAAAAAGGCACCATAGGGGTGACAAGAGCCTTAGCCAGTAGCTGGAATCCCAGGGGTGACAAGTGCAGGCCATCTCTGGCAAAGCATCATGGTCTGTTGACCATGTCGTCCCAGGCAGACAGATACTGGATCCCCTTATAATGACACCAGATGCTTAGCCAATTGTTGAAGTCAATCATTTTGTCCTTGTACTGCGGTATCATTCTGGGCGATGGCAGGATGCTACTCAGGGCTAGGGTCATACCTGCCTGGGCTACAAGATCGGAGAGCTCTTCCATGTCTTTTTTCATGTAGTCCAGGGAGGTACGTCTCAGGTCATTCACACCAACATGGACAATTAACCATATTTCCTTGTTTAATTGCACTGCTTACATAAATGGTTTCACTGTAGTGAAGAATGTGGTGTGTTATACAAAATGTGTCTTTCTACCCCTTCATAAATTAAAAATATTGCTCAATATCACTTGTACTGAAAGTATAACCCATCAATTTGCTGTAACAGAAATATGAAGATGAAAAGATGAAAATTTTACTAAAGAATACATAGATATAAAAAGTGATCTTACATCACAGAGCATGCAGAACAAACAGCAGTCAAGCAGTGTCTGACTCACATTACAAAACCTTATAATAATTAAATAAAACATACAATAGCTTTGCTCATTGCTCTCATAAGCTAGCAAATCTCTTTAAATTGATGCCATGTAAACACTATCTCCTACTGAATGCCTTGCTGAAAGTCCTACAACATTTGTTTGAAAATGGAGAGGAATCCATTGTCGTTTACTTCAGGTCTTATAAAAAACATATATCACTGCATGAAAATAAACTCTTGCCACATCAGAACAAAGTCTCTGTGAGATAAAATGTAGACTAAACAGCATTTGCATTTCTGTAAGCAATGCTGCTTGGCACAATTCCATCTTGCTTTTCTTCAAGTTGCCCCTTCTATTAAAGGTAGAAGCAAAAACAGTCGCATCTTGTATGCTCGTTAATCAGCCCCTGCCACAGTTTCTGTAATCTTTAACTCTGCCCTAGTTATCTCAAGTTTTGCTAATTAAGGAGATGAGGCCTCAGAAACAGAACTTGTGCTTACATAATTTGCATTAGTAACATAGGATTCATGTTGATCCATCGAAGGTGGTTTCGGCAAATGCAAATAAATTGAAACTAGTTTCCCAAAACTGCCTTCAGCAATCATTGAAACATTTTTTGCAGGGGGGTAAAGCCCCCCCACAACACCCATAGGGGGGGACAACCACACCCTATCTCACCCCCTGAAATTATACATGCCAACTCCAAAGTTGCACAACAGTGGAGAAAAAGGGCAGTCTCCACTTTCATTGACGTATACCCTGGTGTGAGACACCAGTACAGTTGCTAATGCAGGTCTTCAGAAAACGTATGCAGCTGCTGGTCTTCAGAAAATGTATGCAGCCTGTTCCTTCCAGATTCTCAAAGACAACTGTAAACCTCTGGTTTTCTGTCCTCATTCTATTTTCAAAATCTTATTTTTGAAGAAGTTCCTCTTAGATGTCTTATTTTCTGTCAGCCTCTCCTTAATTTCCATTTCTGACTTTCGCAGCTTAACCATTTTTTCCAAACATCTTTAAGTTTGCACAGAGTAGTGCTTCCTCTGTTTTTTTTCATTCCCTACTAATTTGCATGTCCTACTCTAGAATCTCACTTATTATTAAGACCTCTGAGTGCATCTGAGAGATGTTTTCTTCCATGTTGTTGGAAGCCATATCTTGTGTTTGTACCATACACTAGTCTGCTTTCCACTGAGCCTCTGCAGAGTCCTTGTCCAGTAAAACGTTCCCCTCTACTTTTTCTTTATCTTTATTATGATTTTTCTTAGTTAGAATCCAAACAGAATGATCTTCAACCAGGATCTAAATTTAAACCAAGTTGGCTTCTCTTATCAGCTCTTTCAGCAATTATTACATACACACAAATATTTCAAGCACAGTCTGTCAGGTTATAGGATTTCTTGGGCTCCAACATTTACTTAAGTTATATTCACATAGAAATATTTTAAGCATAGGCAATAATGTCCTTCTAGCCTGTCAATAAACCAAAACAGTCATTCCCATTATAAGTGCCCACGTTGTTCTTAAAAAATATCTAAAGAAGTGCTTGATTTAACGTAATTTGATAGTCTATTCCACGCATCAACTATTCTCACAGAGAACCAATTAATTCACCTACGTTTTCTATATAATCTGCTACACAGGCTGTCTGATGATTCTCTACTACTCTCAGACAATCCCAAACATTCCTAGAGATAGTTACTTAGATAGTTGCTTCTAAATCCCCTATATAACTGAATAACATTGCATCTTAAATATCTGTGAAGCACTGTACAAGTGTATATTTTCCTGTACTTTTTCCAATTTAATCATGCTTCTTTTCTTATAAGGTTTCCATATTATTATCCCATACTCTAGTTTGGGTCTCATGAATCTTATAAACAAAGACTTCATCATTTCTGATTTCCTAGCTTTTATAAATCACTTTATACAGCCTATAGTTTTATAAAAAGAAGTTATATACTTACTGTGATGCTCCATCTGTTATCCATTTTCATTCTTCCTCAACTTATGGATTCAGAGCCAATCCTTGGATCAAACTTGGCCATTACGAAAACTCATTACTCGTAACCAAAAACCTGTTAAGCTTCTCCCTTACCCATAATGCACCAACTCTAAGCTACCTCAGATCTTGTTTGCTTAATTTTCCAGAGAGGAATGTTTAACATGCATGAATCTAGAAGAAGTAAAAAACTGAAAAACTAGATCTAGAGCTCAATGTAAAGGACAATGATGTCCCACATACAGCTCATTCATCCAGAAGTTTGTGAGCAAAAGAGATGGGGGCTCGTGGGTGGGAAGCTGAAGAAGAATGAAAATGGATAACACAGACGCATCGTTATGCTGAGTACATAACTTCTTTATCTGATGTTGTCAATTTTCATTTTATCCTCAACTGATGGATCTGAGTATCCAGCTACCTATAATCCCGGGTGGATTCTAAGGAAGGATATTTCTGAGCACAGTGGAACCAAATGATTTTCTAATCCTGGAGACCAGATCCAATTTGTAATGAGTAATAAAGGTATGGGGAGTAGCCCAAGTTGCTGCTGCACGTATATCATCCATGGAAGTTCTGTATAGAAAGACTGAAGAAGTCGCCATAGACCTAATTGAATGAGCATGCATTGGTTTTGGTAAGGTAAAACCCAATTTGTTATAGATGAATGAAATATAATCATTTAGCCATCTGGCTAAAGTTACTTTCACAACTTGTTTACCCAATTTCAGTTCTGCAAAGGAAACAAACAATCAATCCATTTTTATTACTTCTTTTGTTCTATGCAGATAAAAACAAAATATCTATGAACATCCAATAAATGTAACATGTATTCGCCCTTGTTTGCAAAATTAGGCAAGAATACTGGTAAATTAATGGATTGATTCATATTAGATTCTGACACCACCTTGGGAAGGAAGGAGACATTTGTTCGTAATGTCACAATATATCCTTGTGAAAGATCAAATATGGAGGTTTTGAAGACAGGCTTGAATCTCTGAAATTCATCTAGCAGAGCTAATGGCTACAAGAAAAACAGTTTTCCAAGTAAGATACTTAAGGTCGCATTTAGCTGTTGGTTCAAAGGGGGTATGTATTAGTGCCTGCAGTACCAGACTGAAATCCCATGTGGGAGTAGGTTCTTTAAACAGAGTTCTCAAAAGTAGAGTGCCTTGCAAGAAAGCTCTGCACAATTTATGAGAGGATGTTGAAGGACCTTCAAATCCAATGTGAAAATTTGGCATTGCTGCTAAATAAACTTTAATCGTTGAGGAACTAGCCCCCTTTTTAAAATGTAAAGCAAAAACTCGAGTATGTTACGTATTGAAGCTGAAAATGGCTCAGCATGATTTTGTTGTGCCCAGTAAACAAGTCTTTCCCATTTACTTGTATAGAGTTTTTGTGTTGAAGGTTTATAGCAAGATAAAAGTATATGTCGGACAGGGGAAGAGAGCATTAGTTGTCGGGCTATTAATGGAACTGGAGAAACCAGGCTGGCAGCCTGAGGTTTGAGATGTCGGGATGGATCATGCCCATTGGGTGAGACAGGAGGTCTGGAATCAGATCCAGAATCCAGTGTTGGTGAAGTGAGGCCAAAGGAAGTGAAACCAAATTTGCCAAGGCCAGTAAGGTGCAACGAGGATAACTTTGGTCTTCAATCTGGCAGCTTTCTGTAGAAATTTTGGGATTAATGGGATTGGTGGGTAGGCATAAAGTAGACAGGGGGGACCAATCGTGAAGTAGAGCATCCCTCAGTGATTCTCCTTGTGGTGGGATTAGGGCAAAGTAGTTGCTGCATTTGTTGCTTAGGGGAGAAGCAAACAGAATGCAGCAAGGCTGGCCCCATCAATGAAAAATCATTTCTGTCACACACTTGTTGAGATACCATTCGTGAGGTAAAAGAATGCACCTGCTCAGTTTGTCTGCTGTCACACTGGACTTCCCCAGAATGTGCATTGGAATGAGAAAGCAGTTGGATGAGATCACCTATTGTCACACTCTGAGTGCTTTTTGACACAAGTGGTATGATCTGGTCCCTCCTTGTTTGTTGAGGTACAAAACTACTGACATAAGCTGGCCTCTTCAGGTGACCAAGTGCCTTGAACTATTTTCCCCAAAAAATGCCCCCACCCCCACCCCAACTGGGAAGCATCCATTGTCACTATGGCCTTGGGCTGAGAAGGAATGAATGAATGAATGGCCTTGTAGAACCTCATCTGATTGAAGCCACCACCTGAGATCTCTCTTGCATATCTGAGTGATTCGTGTCTGAGTTCAACATGGGTTGGTAAAGTATCAACCATTGTGTTGCCAGCATCCATTGGAGAATCCTCATATAAAATCTGGTTAAATGTACTAGTGTTGTTGCCACTGACATTAATCCTAGAGCTTGAAGGATCAAATGGGCTTAAATCTTGGTACGGCAGATTATTTTTCTGACCTATGCTCTGATAGTTGTACTCTTGAAAGAGGCAGTGAAGCTATCATTGACTTTGTTTTGAAAACTGCTTCTATGAATTACAAATTTTGAGTTGGTACTAGTTAAGACTTGTCATAATTTATGGTTATTCCCAGATGAGAACAAGTCTGGAGAACCTGATTTCTTGCACTTATCAGTTGATGCCTGGTTGGGGTTGTAATGAGTCAGTCATTTTGATATGGAAACACCCAAAATCACTGCAGTCTTAAGTGAGCTGCTAATACTGCCATACATTTTCTGAACACCCTGGGGGCTGTAGTGAGACCAAAGGGCAGAACTCTGAACTGGTACTGACTGGCTCCCAGCCAGAATAGTAAGTACCTTCTGGATCGTCTGTTCATCTTTATGTAATAGTATGCATTCTGAAGGTTTGTCGAGTACATTCAGGTGTCCCTGCCCAGAAAAGGGAGAATGGAGTGAACTATGGCCATCTGAAACTTGATTTGTCGAACTGACTTGTTCAAGTTGCTGAGATCCAAAACCAATCTCCAGTCCCATTGTCTATGACACTAAAAAGAACCTTGAGTAAGTTAAAGATTCTATCTGGTCTGGTGGGACTTCCTAGATGACTGTCTTTTTCTTGCAGCTTTTGTATTTGAATTGCTGCTTCTTCCCTCTGACTGGGTAGAACATCAGGGATTCTACCTGAGATTGGAGGCAGAAGGGAGAAGGATATTATATAGCCTCTGGATATAATCCTCTGCATCCAAGTAGCTTTTGTTATGTCTAACCAGGCTCTATGGTGTAGGGTTAACCGCCCCCCAATTGCCTCCAGAGGTGGGCAATTGAGCCTCCTTTCAGAAGCACTGGCAGGTTCTGTTCAAGAAAAAAATCTCTCGACCCCTAGTTTTGCAGGCCTTCTCTGCCACGGGGAGGTGTTGACTATTGAAGTTCCTCCCTCTGCCCCTAGGGGAACTTCCTCTACATGTGTCTTGGAAGGGACCTTGTGTTTTCCCGAGCCACATCTTACAACCACCTCATTGATTTCTAGAAAACGAACTTTGAGGGGTCAAAAACCATACACCCACTGCAGACAGGGTCTCTTTCCATCCTTCTCACACATGGATAAAGTTTCTTTCACTGTGGAGCTGAACAAGGAAGTGCTGTCAAAAGGAGCATTGACAAACGAAGACTTGAAGGGCTCCACAAAATCACATAAGTGCATCCAGGCATGACTTCTAATGGAAATGTCTGAACCCGCTGACCTTTAGGCACTTTCATCTGCTTGCAAAATAAGCTTCATGGATAAATTTGAGATAGATTGTAGGATAGCCAACTGGGAAGGTACAGATGACTGGACCTCTGCAGAAATGGATCCTGAGAGGAAATTTGAAAGTTCCTTGATCAAATCCTTCTGCAACCTAGTAAAATGAGCCAAATAATTCAGCAACCTTAGGGCGAAGGTTGCTAAAGCATAAACATGCTTCCCAAACCTGTCCATTGCCCTAGACTCCCTGTTAGGTGGATGAGCAGTGGAACTATTTTCGGCAAGTACCTTTTTGGTGGCTGCCACTTATGACATGGCATCAATGGGCCCCCTTTAGACTAAAACTCCTTCCCTGAACATGGTGCCAGTATCCTGTCCAGTTTTCTGGGTATGGGTTCAACTGTATCAGGTTCCTTCTACGTCCACTGAGAAACCAACTCTATTATCTCATCGATGGGTAGAGTAACCCAAGAGGTAGATGGGCCAATACCAAAAACCTCCAGAAATACTGACTCCTCAGATGAAGGGTTAATCAGCATCCAACCACTTCTCCGTTTTAGGATCTCAAGGATGTCTCCAAATGAGATGTCTCCTGGAGGTGATCGTGAGGACCCTTCACACTTCATCAAAGTCCGTATCCTCAGTGACTGACTCTTGTGGCGAGTCCAAGAGCTTCCTCTTGCACTTTTTCTTCTAGAAACCTCTTCAGTGGGGTGCTCCAGGGAGGTGTTGGAAGAAACTGTAATAAACAAAAAATGAGCTTGAGAACACAATCCCAATAAAGAACACTGGTTTATTATATATGTTAGCAAAAATCGCTTTCGGAGATTCCTCTAACCTTTGTGTTTTAGGTATGACTGAATGTGGGGTATGCAAGCAATGCAAGCATGTATGCACTGACCCAAAGGTTAAAATTAGGAATGAAGTGTTTAACATAGTAGGGAAATTCAACTGTGAGTCCAACAGCGTGATTTATTTAGCTTTGTGTCAGAAATGCGCTGCTTTTTACATAGGTAAAACTGAAAGGAAGTTAAAGCGGTGCATTTATGAACACATATATGCTATAAACAGACAAGATTTAAATAATGCTCTTGCAAGGCATGTGAGAGAATTTTCTGACCATCATTTCAAATTTACTATCCTTAGAAAAATAACTGTGGATATTAGGGGTGGTCCATGGCAGATTCAGTTAGAAATGAATGAACTGGCTTGGCAAATCTGCACTGGTGCCTATATGCACCCTGGTTTGAATGCCATGTTTCTATTAGTTGTATTCTAAAGTACCTATCTATGAAAAGGTAGAATCATTGTCTAATGAAATAACATCCTGGTTTATATATTTGTACAGTATAATAATTTTTTATAATAATTGTAAATCAATATATGTTTTTAGTTGAAAGGTTTTGAGTCTTTAAAATTTATTGGTTTCATGTAAGGGTAGCATACTAATGCTTAGATCTAAATTTTTAGTATGTAAACATTGATAAAAATTGTTTTTTGTTTTTCTATATTTATTAATTATATGTTTAAACTAAGGTAATAAGGAATGGTTTGGTTTGAAGTAAAGATTTTTTAGAATTCTTATTCACCAGTGTTTTAATTTTAATATTAATTCCAAATTTTAACAATTGGTGTTTTAATTTAATTAAAGTTGATTGCATAATTAACAACATTATATAAATGTACTGGGAAGCTGTTAGTATTTTTTGTCTGATAAAGGAGAGACACTGAGCTCTCCGAAAGCGTTTTTTTGCTAACATATATAATAAACCAGTGTTCTTTATTGGGATTGTGTTCTCAAGCTCATTTTTTATTTTTTACAAGTTTGTTCGAGAAACTGTAATACCCTGCTAGGAAGCCTGAAGGTTTTGGACTGCCTGTCCCTGTGGTAAAAAGTGATGAGGCTCTAAGTGCAGACACATCATGATAAAAGGTTGAAGATCTGAGGGGGTTGGATCCATCTGTTCTACCAGCACAGAAAACACCCTGTTCATAACCTCAAAGACTGATCATCCTGGAAATAGAGAAGACCCTGGCACCGAGAAGACAAATTTCTGGACCGCTCTTCTCCCCAACTCCGATAGCAATCTCCCCATGGAGAAAGGCCGAGCTGAGCTATCCAGTGCTGAAGCTCCAAGGTGCAGAGAACAACCTTGGAGCTGACTCCAGTACTTTGAATCTAACAGGGAAGCTTTGGCTCTAAGAGCTGTCTGGATCTGAAGATATCTGAACCAGAACACTCAAAATAAGGTTCAGATATGAAGATAATGTTATCTTTGTATCCGAGCCAGGGACTCTGAAGCAACTGATGGAATCAGAGGAGGAACTTGAACTTGGTGTGTAATTGAAGGATGGACCTCCTGACTGGAAGGGATAGGAGCTGATAAGACACCCATTTGAATCTGCACTGAGAGGATCTTTCACACCATTATTTCCATATCTTCCCCCGTCAAACTTCTGGACAAATGAGTAGAGACAAGAGGGAGGGGGACTTGGAATAGTGTAGTTCCAAAAAGGGTGAGGGCACCATTGAAGGCACAGGATCAATGGATGGTGAATATCTTGTCCTGGGAAGAACTAGAGGACTCGAGGCAGTCAGATCTGTGGCTTTTTTGTCAGATCCAAGATAATCAGACCGATTACTTTTTTCTTCCTTGTGTCTGACGACAAGGAACTTTTTGTTTCATCTTTTCAAATACAGCTTAGGCCTTTTCCTAGACAGCTCCAAAACTGGGGTGGATGAGGTGGAAGGTTTCAGAGATGAAGGCTTCAATTCTTTAGTTTACTTTTGGGAGACTGAGCCCCAGATATCATCTCTCAATAAAAGATGTTAATAATCCTTTTAATATAAGTTTATTTTTTATTTCTACTGGAGCCGTAGGATTGAAACCATGGCAGATCAAACAATCCTCTAACAGATATAATGGCCCAAGGCAGTAAACACATATAGTGTGGGCATCTGACATCAGTAGTTTGTACCCACACTTGACCCACTTTTTAAACCCAGCGGCTCCTTTTTCCACCATTACACTAGCAACTATAAAAACGAAAAGTTAAGTAAGAACAGTTTTTTTTTGTTTGTTTGTTTTTTTTTTTTTTTTTTTTAAGGAGGAAGACAGAAAGAAAACTACCAGCAATAGTAATAAAAGGCTACACTAAAGTATAGAAAGGTAGAAGGAAAGAAAATTACTAACAATAGTAATTCAAGAAGTACAAATACTGTACGTCAGATAAAGTTGAAGAAAAATTACCAACTATGGTAACAGAAGAAATACGATTTCATATGAGAGTAAGGGATGAAAAAAAAAGAGAAAATCTAAAAATTTTAAAAGATATAAAGATTTTAAAAGATTTTAAAAGATAAAGTATCACTTATTTATGAAACCTCAAGAGCTAGGCCAGCCATGTCTTTAGCAAAAAGTGGCAAATTAGATCTGGGATAGCTTAGGGTTGGTGCATTATGAGTAAGGGAGAAGCTCAAGAGTTTTTTCATTACCACGAGCTTTAGTAATGGCCAAGCTGAATCCGAGGATTGGATCTGAACCCATCAGTTGAGAACAGAATGAAAATTGACAGCATCAGCTCTATCATTAACCAATTTGTTGACATGACCAGAAAAACTCAAAGTTGGATCTAATCATATACCCAGGTCCTTAAATGAAAAGTTGGATCTAATCATATACCCACGTCCTTCAATGAAAAGTTTCAATCACTATATGCCATACTAAACATTCACCCTTCAGTCTGTCTTCCAAATCTCAAATGCTTAGTTTTTAATGCATTTATCATCCTATTTTGCAGGCATGCCGTATCTGTTACAGATGTAATCAGTTTACCCATTATTGGTTTTCTACTGAGAGTGCTGGAGCTAAAACCTTCTCAGCTGGCAGCCATCTTAGAAGTCCAAAAGACTTAATATGTTATACATTTTGCTACACAACCAGTATAGTAAGTTACATTCTGCATGATGAGTAAACACATTTTTGTGTTTCCAGGTTTTCAAACATATTCTCTCTCTCTCTCTCTGTAGATATATATATATATATATATATATATATATATATATATATACATACACCTATAAGTAGTACAGTTATTACATTTCTAAATTTCAGATTTTCTATGAATAGACCAAATCCTATGCACGGGGGAATGCACGGTCCAAACCAAGTAGAAAGCACCAAATAGACCAGCAAGGCAGCAAGGTATATCTTGCAAATAATTCTTGATAGAAATTTTTATCTTAAAAATTAATTTGTGTTTCTGAACAGCTATTTTTGCTACATCTGAAAAAGATAACAAAACACCTCAGTTCTTGAAAATTATGTTGGTTTGAGTATCTATAATATGTTCCATAACATAAGCAGTTCTAGGTTAGCATGCATACTGCTTCTATTATTAACATCATTGTGATCTAAATTAGAAATGGGTTTGAACTCTGAACTTCTTAAGATAACCATTTATTCTCTGCAAGCCTTCTGTATCCTAAAATCATATCCTGTCTTCGAAGCCTGTCCATAATTTTATCAGCAGTCACTGAGAATGTTTCATCCTCAGTGTTGAGTCTAACATTTCTTACCATCACGTATATAAGAGTGCTATTAAATATATACTTTCAAAGAAAATAAGTATTACTCTGGACAGGTTTCCTTTAGAGTCTGTATCAATATGACCTATTAAATATCTGTGCACCTGTAAATCTAAAATATATCTGTTCTTTATTTAAATACAATAAAAATGGTGCTCAATAATGTTGTTTAGGTAATTGGGAAACAATTCAAAATCAGCTTCAAAACATTGTCATATCATAAACGAATGTCCATGATGTTTATCAAATGTTATATTTAGTATTGTTATCATCTGAATATCTAAAAGCAGACTCAAGTTCATCAGTGTGTACATGTGTGAGGGAACCATTCTCACTGCCATAGCCGTACCAGTCAACAAATAACTCTAATACACATTAAGTATAATACCGATAAACCTGTTTTTGCACTTAATTTAATGACTTTGGTAAACAAACCAGTACAGATAACAGTAAAAAGAGAATTTACATCACCAGTAACTAAGAATACATCTGAAGCATTATTCCGATGTTTAATGGGTTCTATTAATTTGTACAGAAAATCAGTAGTAACTAAAATAATAAACCCATTTTTAGCAATATAATTTTCAATATAAATTGCCTTGGGTTTAATTCCCCACTGTTAACATTATTATTCTTTCTATATAATTTTGTCAAGCCAAACCAAAGTGGTACTGTGAGGTGTTGCACTAACAGATACTTAACAAAATGACAGGCACTAGCATTTTTTTCATTTTTCTGCTTTTTAATGGCTGACTTGACTGCTTAGCCATCGGTTTGTTTTACTTAGTTTGGTAATATTTTTATTAAATATAATTTTCTCCTTATATATATGTTTGAAAATTGTCCACCATCTTCTTATCTGAAGCATCTAATATTTGTCATAGACAGAACCATTGCTGGCTCATTTGGTGCCTGGTTTGGTACCCTGATCTGGCACCTTGGAATACCAGTTTGAGGAGTGAAAAAAGTCCATTCTCTGATCTTACACTCCTCCCCTCTCGCCTAAAAAAATGAGTGTTAGGCCCTAACACCCTCAAACTCTACGTAAAAGAAAATAATTAAAAAAAAAAAAAAAAAAAAATATATATATATATATATATATATATATATATATATATATATATATATATATATATATATATATATATAAATAAAAGGTCCTTTCTTTGATCTGGCTGTTCTTTGTCCATTCTAGGGTAGAGTGCCAGGTCCTAAAGTTCTCACACTCTCGTGCCTACCTTTGCATTTATGTGAGGAGGAAAAAAATAACGATCTGCTGATCATACGCCTTTAACACCTTGAGCTGGAGTAGCTGCCCCCATCATCCCACCCTAGCTATGCTTTTGATATTTATTTATTTCAGTTTGTTAACTGGAAAAGTGACTGGTCTACTTACAAATAGATATTATTTTAGAAATTGTAACATTAAAGTATTATTTATACTTCGATATTCAGATGAATATAAAACAAATTATGATTTGGGCACTATAGAGTACTGAGATTAACCAAAATCATGGAAGCAGGTGCAATCAGACTCTTTATACAGGTACTTGATCAAGGCAGCTTTAAGTAATTCACTAATATTTGGTTGTTTTTGACACTGGTGGGTAGATGATTCCATATGGCTGGCTCTAGCCTAGAGAGTGTTCTTTCTTCAGTTACAGATTTGAATGTCAGATAGTGCAGTGTGAGACAGTCATTTTGGCTGTTGCTTAGTGCATAGCTTTGATTTCTGTAAAGAGGATTCTTTTTAAATGGGACAGTAACCAAGATAAACAACTTGGAATACAAGAGTAGCATAATGTATGGTTGTTCTTTGAGTAATGGGGAACTATTTGAACCTTCATAGTAAGCTGCAGTGATGCGCATTCACAGGTTATGTTTTGTGCAATTTGTAATTTCTATAGGTTTTGTGTGTAAGCAAAGGAAGGGCAAACTGTATTCAAGTTTGTAGATTAAGACATTTTCTGGCATTGGCTGAACATGCAGTAAAAGACAAAAGGTGTGATATTCCATATCTAGGTTTAAGTTGGGAAATAACTTTTGATATGATTTTATCTATATCAAGTGAGAAATTGTGAGATGGCTCTTGTGTAAGACCAATATACTTCCGCTGTATTGCATTGGGTATACTTTTTCCTCTAAAGTCTTTAGGTGTTACCAGTGGAATGGAGGATAGTTTTTTGAGGGAGAAGCAAATAATGTGACATTACTTTTCTTAGCATATAATAAAAAAATAAAAGTTATTGTTGTGAATCCAGTTAGACAGTTCTCTTAAGTTAGTTTGAAGATGTATTTGGAGGTTCTGATGATATTTGTTGGATTCAATCATAAGGATGTCAGCTACATAAATTATAAGATTTAGATTTGGCTTATCTAAGGTAAAGCCATTGATGAAAAGAGAAAATAGTTGTGGGACTAGTATTGATCGTTGTGGAACACCAGTCATGAAAATAGTTTTGTCAGACAGTAAGTCATTATAACACATTACTGTGCTGTCTGTAAAGTTTAGTTTGTAGAGTTTATGTAATAGAACTCACAACTGACCATTTCAAATACCCTACTCATATCATTAAATACTCATGCAGTTACAACCTCTTAATTCGTATTCGAATAGATTGAGATGGTAGCTGTTAATAGTGCTCCCATGGTACTGAAAGAGTTTCTAAAGCCATGCTACTGATCACATACAAGTCCAAACGTATAGCTATGAAATGTGAGCTGTTTATACAGAATTTTATTTCAGAAATCTTATTAATTGGACGCTCATGTAATATAGGTCTGCAATCTTTAAGTTCAGAGGAGGTATGTGCTTTTTTAGGCAGTTAAATGATAACAGAACTATCCTTGTAGTGGGCGAGAGGCTAAAATGTGCAAAGGTGGATTTGCAATTTTTTTATCTGCCAGTTTAACTCATTCACTCCAAAGGAGCTCTAGAACTTTGCAATATAACTTCCAATGGGCAGATCCTAAGCTTTTTGATAGATTCAGATTATGTCCTCACATTTCAAATAAATGTTTATATATATATATATATATATATATATGGAACTATAGGGGTTACTAAAGAAGTATAAATGGCACAATATTTTTATAGTGGCAGTATTCTTCAGGTTCTAGGTCTTAAACGGAGCTTTACAAATCACAGTAAAAACAGTACTTATTAAGTTTGTAATATTTTGAGGACAACTTACAATCTATCAGTGACCACTGAAGTTATACAGAAACTGTCAGCAGCATTTTGTACACAAAATGAGAGATTTCATATTAGGCTACACAGTTCTGTCTGTGCTACTTGGTTATCAAGATATTTACAAAAACATGAAATTTATGACAATATAAATAAATATTATGTGAACATCAGATTAACATCCCATTACCTACACTAGACAGAGGTCAAATATCAGTATAGTTGCATTTGCTATTGTGTAAGCTTTAAGATCAAATATTTGCATATGGGATGGGTTTGGAATTATTAATGCAAATATGAACAAACAATATTTGACTCCAGAGGTGTCAGTAAGATGTAACTGCATAAACACCTGGAGAAGTCATGTAGCTATAATAAATTAAGGAGGTAGGGAAAGAAATTATTAAATTCTGCCCCAGTTGAGCCAAGTTTCAGGAGAACGGATTGCTAACAGAGGTTTCGGAGAAATGGAAGGTAGTGGCAAAAGAAGATAGGGGATATAATTCAGGGAGGAATTCAAAGTATAAACTTGAAAGGTCTGTGTATTGACAGAGAAACTGTCAGTAATTTATGTGACTGAAGAGATGAGAAAAAATTTAATCTTTGATGAAGTTTGTGTTGCTATTGAGGGGTATATTGCTAGAGGTGGCTAGAGAGTCTGTTATGTGACCTATGGGGTGTTCACTTCTGTCAGAAATAATTTTGATTGTGAGGCATATTTCTGTTGACATTGTCTTAAGTATGCTTTGTTTGTAGCAGTTCTGGTAGATTTATCAAGTTCTAAAATTATATGAAGAAAATTGTTGTCAGGTTCTGCTTCCCAAGCTTTCCAGACTTTACCCCCTTTGTCTAATATTTTTTCGGTACTTACGTATTATCGCAACCACATTTTCGCGGTTGTGAAATTTGTATCCTGAAATCAAAATGAGTGTAGGAAACACTGTAAGGTGTTATTCAAAGTTGTTATTGCTGAAGAATAAGTTTGGATTACCTTCAGGAAGAGAAAAAAATTGAAAAACTCCTCTTCCTATTTTGCACACTTGATTCGCCATGGCTGCTCTGTTACTGACGAACAGATTATTTTCATTCTGTGGAAGGAATCCTTCTGAGAAAGAACACACAGTTTGTAAACATATTTCAAAATAAACATTTCAGTGATAAAGTTGCAGTAAGTAATGCGGACAGGCAGTTGTCCAAAATTGCAGTCAGGAGTGCTCCAAACAGTGTTTTTGCCAGTCAAGCTGCAGTCATGCAGTCTACTGCATACCTAAAAAGCGTCACTATTTCCCCTTTTTTATTGATATCCCTGCATAAAGGAGCCTTTATTGTGAAAATAAACACATTGCATGACCTTTTTAAAACATTTAATGGTCAGATTTCACTATCGGGAAACAACCAGTATTACCGCGAAAATGTGGTTGCGATAATATGCAAGTACCATTTTTTCTTATATCATTAGTTATGTGGGAGCATTTCTGAGCCCTTGCACTCTTTTGAGTCAGTTGAAAAGGAGATTTTTAATACTGTTATTACTGGTTAAGTGTAGCTGTAAAGGAAGTTAGTGCTATGTTAAGGTCTGTTTGTGAATAACACCACAAAAAAAAAACAAATAAAACAGGAAACAATGGAACTTTAGAGCTCAAAACAGTTTAATAATGCTTTCATCTAAAAGACTTCTTCAGAAAATAATCAAGTCACTTAACACATCTATTTAAATAAAAACACGTAACCAATCACATTTCAAATTTAATTAACACATATAAAAAGTTGCAAAAAAAAACAAATTTACATACAAAACTCACATAAACTTTGACTGTATGAAATAAAACTGTATAAATCTACTTCATTTTCAGTCTGCTATATTTTTTTTAAAAAACATAATGTTTACTGATTCATTTAGACCTGAGAATTTGTCAGCATTTAACTTAATCTGCCACCTAGATTCTAAATCTTCTAACCAGCTTTTATAATCCCCACCCCTCAGATCCTGAGGTAAAAAATCTATAACAGAAAACATAAACTTTTTATATTTATTACAAATGAGAGTATGCTTATATAAAGCATTGTTATGATCTTTACTTTTAATAGCATAAAGATGTTCCTTAACCCTTTTTTCTAAGGACCGTGTGGACATACCAATATAAAAGGCAGGACATTCTGAACATAAACCAATATATACAATACTAGAAGTCTTACAGGTAAATCTATGTTTCAAATAAATAATGTAATTGCAAAATTCTAAAAACACAAAAGAACTTTCTAAAATGAATCTATAAATATTACACATCCCACAAGTAAACATCCCTTTCTGTTTGTTTGTACTTGTCACTTCCACATGGGTTTCATTCTTCTCCAATAACCTTTTAAAATTCATATTCTACTGATATACAAACTTAGGTTCTTCTCCTACAATTTTAGAAACGTCAGGATTATCCTGTAAAATTTTCCAATTTCTTCTTGGAATTTCCTTAATGGAACTACTATCGCATGACATATCCAATACAAACATTGGACTACTGTTAGAAAAATTAGTCTTCTTGTTATTTGTATTACTATAAACACTTTATTTTTGTGCTAAAATATGGTTAAAACAGTTTTCTTTTTCTAATTACTTCATTTGCAGAACATATCAAATCAGCTTCTCTATAACCTCGTTCCTTAAACATATAAATAATATTAACCATCTCTTTATAAAATTCATCATCCCTAGATATTAATCTAGAAGCCCAAATAAATTGTCCTTTAGGGATGTTCCTTTTCATAAACAAAGAGTACCCACTCTTATAATGTAGATAACTTTTAGAAAAAGTCTCTTTTCTATAAACTCTACTATCAATTGACTTATTTAGTAAGTCCAATTCTAAGAATAAATCCAAAAAAATGTACATGTAATCTAGCTTCACCTTTAGTCCACTTTAAATAATCTGAGATGTCATTTCATTCATTAATGAAAACATCAACCTTACTCTGTGAAATGTCAACTATAAAAAAATAAGTCAGTCACAAAATGTTTATAAAATAATATGTTCTTAAAGAAACAATGTAAAGGTAAAATAGCAATTTCCCAATAAGCTAAAACAAGATTTGCAAAAAGATGGGGCTAGAGAAGAGTCCATAGCTACCCCCATAATTGTCTGTAATACTTTTTATCAAACATAAAGTAATTATATTCTAAAACTAATTCCATTAATAAACAATATAAATGAACTTCCTTGTTAGAAAATGTATTTGCTTTTATTAAAAAGGATCTTAAAGCTTCAATTCCCTTCTCCTGTGGAATACAAGTGAATAATGAGCACATATCTATTGTTATCATCTTAACATTCTCTTGAGTGTAATCAAATGTCATAAAAACGTTCTTTAACTTTTTTAACAAGTCCCAAGAGTCCCTTATATAAGAAACCATCTCTTGTACTAAAGGATTAAAAATAAAATCTAAATACAATGCTATTCCTTCACAAACACTATTAGCAGCAGACCCAGGCGAATGGGGGCAATGGTTTCCAAG
Source organism: Protopterus annectens (assembly GCF_019279795.1). Lineage (NCBI taxonomy): Eukaryota > Metazoa > Chordata > Ceratodontiformes > Protopteridae > Protopterus > Protopterus annectens. The sequence goes on from NC_056734.1 coordinate 363,440,772, forward strand.
GTCTGTAGTTGCTCCTCCTTTGTGGAGAGGGATGACTATAGCAGTGCGCCATTCAGTAGGGACAAAGCCTGTGGTGAGGCTGTGATTGAACAGAGCACACAGGTGAGGTGCCAATTCACTCTGTAGTTCATGTAGAACACAGCCAGGGATATTGTCAGGTCCCATAGAAGCTGTATTCTTGGCCTTGGACAATGCTGTTTTAACCTGTACAGCAGTAATGCTGGGTGCCTGGCAATCTACTGGTATTGTGATTGGTCCTTTGGTGGGATAGAGAGGGGTAAAAATGGCACTGAATCTGTTGGCCAGCTTATTGGCAATATCTGTTGGCTTGGTAAAGGAGGTACCATTGTGCAGTAGCTCAGAGCAAATCTGGGTATTGCTGTGGAGATTCTTTACATAACTATAGAAGGCCTTGTGGTTGTATTTACTGTCTGGTGCAATTCTGTTTTCATAGCTAGCTTTATAGGATTTGATGAGAGATCTCAACCTTTTGTTGAGGCTGATAAGGGAGTTTGTCCAGTCTTGGGACTTCACCTTATTCCACATCAGTTTCCGTCTTCTGTTGTAGAGTTTGTTTATGGCAGGGGACCACCAGATTGGCTTCCTTTTTTTGGAGGAGAGCATCTTCATTCCATTGGGTATGGCGAGATCCATGCATTTGTGTACGTGTTCGTACAGTGCACTAGTGCATGATTCGGCAGTCATGCAACTATTCTCCATTTGCATGGGTGCTGTGAAGTTAGCCAGTGAAGTTTTTAGGAGCCCAAAGTTAGTTTTGGAAAAGTTTTTCATGGTGGTTACCTTTGCATAGGGGGGTTGGGGGAGGGAGGGATGCGGATTTCCAAGGTGATTTGTTTGTGGTCAGAGCTAACCAGGGAGGAGTTGACTATTGGTGTAGAGCAATGGTCACCCATGTTAATAATGACCAGGTCAAGGATGTTGCTACCTCTACTGGGGGTAAGAATGAGCTGGTCCAGGTCATTGGAATTAATGAATTCCAGGAAACGATGGGCTAGTGTATTGGTAGATGAGTAGTTTTCCCAGTTAATGAAGGGGTAGTTGAAGTCACCCAGTATAAGAGTGTTAGGTTGGACCCTAATATTCTCCAGAGTGCTTAGGAACATGGAGTGCAAGTCTTGGGACATAGCTGGGGACCTATAGCAGGCTATGACCTGAATCACTGTCTTAGCCAATGTTAGATGCACCTGAAGTATCTCTGATGCATTATGTTGGTCTACCAGTCTGGAGGTGTGTGCATCCTTTATGAATATGGAAACACTACTACCTTCGGAGCTTTGATTCAAGTTCTGAGGCCAAAAGGTGTGGAATGAGTTATAGCCTGGTAGTGCATCCAATTGTCCAAGTTGCTCTTGAATTGGGTTAGGGAGGAACTCTGCTTCACATGGATGGGTAGCCTGTTCCAGGGATGGGGTAGTCTCTGGGATACATACCTGTCCTATAGCAGATCCTATTTATATCATAGGCAAGGTTTAAGTCTTTAGAATGAGTAATTCTGATGCTGTTTGTTTTGTGGATATACAGGAGGTCCATCAAAGTGGGTATGACAATGCCTTGTATGCCAAGCGTAGCTCTCCTTTCAACAGCCTGTGGGAGATATAATACAGGGATAGGGCCTTGAGACAGTCTGCATAGGACATTTTAGTTATGCCCTATATTCTTTTAGTAAGACTGAGACTGAGTTAGGCTTGTTTCTGGTACCTTTGCAGTTGTGGCTAACTAATGTGTGTTTTTACATTAAGAAGACTGGGACTGCAATTCTAATGTGAGTAGAATGGAAGTCTGGTCTGTTTGAGTTGGAAAATGCATGGGGAAGCTTAAACGGATAATTACTTGTTGTAGTTAATTACTTGATTTGTTTCTGATACCTTTTCAATTTTGTCTATTTAAAGTGTGTTTTTACATTAAAGGAGAACTCCTCCCAAAAGTCGATTTCTTTCCTTCCAAAAAGTGATTTTCTAATCCAGCCCAACTCTAAACTCTTCATATACAGAAAAAAAAACATAATTTAATAATTATGTTTGCCTTTCTTTCCTGCATTTGTCTCATCTGTTACATCACAAAGGCTACTAAGAATGGCAGAGTATTTAAGTTAGGTCACTTATCCCAACTACAGAGCCATTAAGAAAACAATGCTTCTTAAACTATGACATTTAAATGTGTCTTATCAGTTACAGATTGCCATCATCAGACCTTAAATAAATAGTGTAACCTGGAGTCTGAACGAAGGCAGAGCTTTCAAGTTTAGTTTTCAGATGCAAATGTTTTCCCTTTAATAAAACTCAGTGCCACAAAGAAAGTATGTTCACCTAACTCTTTGTACTTTCTGTCAGTATTTGGCTTTGCATTTTTTCTGCACTGTAATTTATGTAAAAGTACATGTTTCTTCTGGTGTTTTGTTACAGCATTTTTGTGTTGTATAGATTGTTTTGTTGAGACAAGTCAGGGAGTTGGGGAAAGATGATTAACATCAAAGACTTTAATTCTAGCTACAATATTCAAAACTACGAATGCAATGTGAACCATCTCAGCCTAAGTAACACCTATTAATCACAGGAGTCAGATTTCGCACAATTGAACACCGAACTACAGTTGCTACTTTGAAACAATTAACTCAGCTACATTTTCAAGCCTGTTATTCAAATATTCCGTAAAATGCTGTAACAGAGATGGCTACTAATGAAAACCAAAGGGAGCAAAGTAATTAAACATTTGGATTGATGCTGACAGTGAAAAGTTAGCAGTCACAGCACTGTTTTAAACTGATGAGAGAGAGAAAACCGCACTAAATGATCCCCACATCATAAACATGTCTTTCTGCCTCTCTAACATGACATCAGGAAGGTGAAGGCATTAACTGTAAAACAAAATAATGCCCGCTATAGCAGCCTCCTTTACATCACTTTTGGTATAACAAATTAGAAAATAACCGTAACCATTTACTTTGACACAGAGACATTAGTAATGCAGAGAAGTTCAAAATTTGCTGAAAACATTTTTTTTTCAGTTTTTGGCTGCGGTTTTCCATTAAGAAGGCTGGGACTGCAATTCTAGTGAGAGCAGAAAGGTAGCCTGGTCTGTCCAAGCTGGGATGCACACACGGGACCTTAAAGTAACAATTACTTTTTTGTAGCTAGTTACTGCCTTTTCACTTTTAGCTAACCAAAGTGTGTTTATACATTAAGTAGACTAGGACTGCTATACCATTGGCAGTAGTAAAGTAGCCTGGTCGGTCTGAGTTGGAAAACGCACATTGAAGGTTTAAGTGAGAACTACTTGTTGTAGCTAGCTGCAACCTTTTCACTTTTGGCTAACCAAAGTGTGTTTTTACATTAAGAAGAATGGGAATGCTATTGTAGCCGCAGTAGTAAAGTAGGCTGGTCAGTCTGAGTTGGGAAACACACAGAGAGGCTTAAATTGGGATTGTTTCATCAGCCAGAGGGCTTTTTAGGGACTTAACTAGGTGTTAATCTACACTGTGGTGCTTCTTCATTACAAAGTTCCCGGATCAAACATCTTGTGGTAGAAGGTGTTTACTTGGTCTCTCTGAGATGTGAGGCACTCCAGGGAGCTTAAAGTGTTGTCATTTATTGGCCATAGTGCACGTGAGTTAGTTTTATTTTCTGCTTTTTTTTGTCTGCTACAAATTTGGTGCATTTTTGCAGACCTGTTAACTACTCACTGGTTGTTAATTGTCCCCTGTGTAGCAGCAAACCTGTAAAACTAGTTCTTAGGACTTCAGCCAGTATCACAGAAAGGCTGTGTGTGGAGCTAAGCTTATGGCAATTAAATACTGTCATACAGCACTAGGATCATAGCACTATCTAACATTTAGGCTTCGCCCTAGACACCACTTAGGTGACCCTTGTAAAACCAAGATCCTTAGCCATAATAGCTCAATCCTAATAAAGGTCCTGAAAACATGAATTTGCAATTTCTTTATGTTTCTGTGGCCAACTTGGCAGATATGGGAATCCTGAGACAATTGTCTTTATATACTCAAACTAACTTTTAATCCATAAAGAAACTAACACAATATTCGAGAGGTGTACATACATAACTTCTTTGGAGGCAAAATGCTCACTTGCAAACAAGGTTGTCAAAGACACACACATACTACATCCTTCACACATATTGCACACACACACATAGACCTTCTTATGCTGAGGTACTTAAAAGAAACCTCTCCAAACCTCAAGACCTCCTAAGCCATCAAACTACAACATCTACCCTCAGTAATCACTAAAGCACACACCAAAAGCAAAACCTAACAGTACACATAAGCCTAAACCCAAAGATCCCCCAAGAACAAAGTTCATAAGGCAAGCAAACCCTTTACCTAATACTCTTGTCATAGGAAATTCTGTTGTATGACACACAGATACCCCTCACTACAGGATGGACAAGGAGAAGACAACAGTTAGTTGCATATCCAAAGCAAGGATCAGCAATATAATGCATGCATTCACTCAGGTCACTGCACCACAGGTACCAATATGATTCTATCATAGTTCATGTGGGTATAAATGACCTAAGTCGTACCTCACTGGACTACATGAAAAGAGACATTATAAATATCTCTGAATATGTGTCACAGACAGGTATGTGCATTGCATTGAGCAGCATTCTACCTTAACAAAGGATGAGGCCACAGTATGAACAGAAAATGATTGATTTTAATAACGGGCTTAGTTTCTGGTGTCACTCCAGGGGAATCCCATATCTATCAGCATGGGAGGACATGGTTAACAGACCACTTTGATTTGCCAAGGATGGCCTGCACCTGTCCCCCTGGGCTTTCAGATATTGGCTAAAACTCTATCTATCCCCTCAGTGCTAGGAGCCTAAACAAGAAACTACAGACCCTTCAAGTTATCACTCTGTAGAATGTAGGCATCTGTTACTGAGACTTGGTTTAAAGCCACAGAAAGTACTACAGCAGTTGAAGGCTACAGTGTTTTTCCACACATTTAGGCCAACATCTACACACACAGGGGCTAAAGGTAGAGGTGCCACAATCTATGTTAGCAGCAAAAATAACTCTAGGTTGGTTAAACAGGATGATACTCTGGAATTCATCCACATCCAAGTCTCCATATACAAGGTTCCTTACCATATACTGGCCAACTGCAGGTCTCCCTCTATGACCCATAAAGCTCACAACTTTTACTTAAACCTACTAGAGCCACTCACCATCCAACCAAATACCCTGTTCATGGGAGAGTTTAACTAACCTTCTTTAGACTAGGAAATGTATACTGCCACTCATTCACAGGCACAGAATTTCATAGCCTTCATCAACACAAACACTATGGACCAGATAGTGCACTCTCCAACCAGAGGATCAAACTTATTGGACCTAGTACTCACCAACATGGGATAGCATTGCTTCTCCCATGTCTTGTCTTCATTGGTGAAGGCGGACCACAAAGTTGTCTCCCTCAAAATAAAATTCAACTGGGAAAACCCAATTAAACCTATGACAGTTGGGAACTATACTCAAGCAACTGGGTCTATATTATAAATACAAAAGCTTAAAATAGCAAATACATCTACATCAACACATAAAGGTCGATGTACAAAAACAGCAAAATACGTAATTGGCGAAAATGAAAACTCTGAACGTATTTGCTTGGCCAGCATGGTGATCGTGGGGGATGAGGAAATATATCATCTTCCCCACTGTAATGCAGTCTTCGGAGTTAGTTTGAGCTTACCTGCATGGCTCTGTTGGTTGACGAAATACGTTTGGCGTTTTAATTTTCACCGATTACGTATTTCGCTCTTTTTGTACATCGATCTTTATGAGCTGATGTAGATGTATTCGCTGTTTACAGCTTTCATGTCTATAATACAGACCCAAGCAACCTACATCATATTAAGCAACAGTTTGTCAAAATTCATAGCTCTCCCAAACCCTGAGAACACCGCTACCTATGCAGAATTATTTACAAAAATCCTGTACAAATATGTAAATGACTGCATTGCAGCTGTTGTACCTACCACATGTAAACCCAGATCTAACACCAAAAACAAACCATGCTGGTGGAATCCTTACCTTAACAGGCTGTATAATAAAAAAAGTTATGGCCAAAATCAGAAAGAAACCCTCATAGAGATAAGATCTCTCTGATTCAACTAAATAAGAACTCATCAACACCAAAAAAACAGCACAACAAACTAGCATAAACAAACTCATTCCAGTGTTTTGTTTTTGTGGTTCAACTAAATAAGAAACAAAGAGGTCTAATAAAGTCCAGCAAGGCCAATTACAAGGCCAGGATAGCATCCCAGGTTAAGGACAATCAGAAGGTCTTCTTCAGCAATGTCAGGAATCTTAAAGGTAATACTCAACAGTATGCAGAACTGATAGTAAATGGAATAACCTTCACTGACCAGGATGACATAGCAAATCTACTGGCTGATAAATTTAGCCCCATCTCCCCTCTCCTCCCCCTACTACCCCCTGTGAAATCCCTTCTAGCATATCGCCCTAACTGTCAACAGGGAGCAGGTCCTAGAGGTGGTCGCTAAGGAAATAATTCTGCTTCAGTGGGCCCTGACATTATCCCCTCATAAGGGTGGACTATCAACTAACCCCAGAAACTGCAGACCTTTTGGTCTGACAAGTCTAATATGCAGAACAATGGAACAAATTATGATAGAAATTATCAACAGTAATACTGGCAACCTACAAATCCTGGACCCATCCTAGTTTGGTTTTGTTAAAGGAAGGTCTTGAGTACTTAACATGGTAGACTTTTTCGAGAGGGTCACCATACCTATGGATAAGGAGAAAATGGTGGTGTGGCCAAGGCATTTGATACAACACCCCACTCAGGCATTGTTGACAAACTCTCAGAACTAGGCATTAATTCCTACATAGCTCACTGGATTGCCATCTGGCTCACATACAGGACCTGAGAAGTCAGGATTGGTGAGACCACCTCCACCAACAGACTGGTCATCAGTGGAGTACCCCAGGGCTCTCTTCTGAGCCTCTTCTTATTTGGCATCTACTTCTTGAAAGTCAAGGCTAATATCAAAGGCCTCTGGCTCACCAAGTTTGCAGATTACTGTAAATTTGGGAGCTATCATAGATTCACCCCATGACACCAACATTCTACAAGAGGGTCTAACACAAACAAATGACTGGTATGAAAGCCACAGATGAACAATCAATGCAAATAAATGCATTACAGTGCCCTTTGGGAAAGCTTCCAACCAAGCTAATTGCTTCATTGATAAAACACCCATAAGAGTTTACCCAATAGTTAGGGATCTGGTAACACTTGTATACAGTAATCTGGTGTTTGACCAACACGTAGCCATGATATCAAGAAAAAGATCATTCTGTTACGTGGCTCATAAGCAGTAGTATGGTATCCAGGTCCAATTAAGTAATAATACCACTCTAGTGAGACCTTATGAGACCCATCATGGAGTACAAGGCCACCTTTGGCTTGTATCTAACCAAGCACTTGCAGCAGTTGGAATGCCCTCAAAGGTTCCTCACCAGGAGAATCCAGGGTATGAATACTCTGTCCTACACAAATTGCCTTAAGGTTGTATTTCTGCACTCAGTCTCCTACAGATTACTGAGAGATGATCTATGTCGTGCATACAATGCATCTTCTTATCCAGCTCTGATGGATCTCTTGCACATCCACAAGACAAACAACACCAGAAACACTAGATCCAAGGACCTGAATTTTGTCTGAAATATAAATAGAACCTGCTGGAGGGACCAATATGTGTCTGAAAGGATCCCTGCACTATGGAATAAGATGCCCATCTATGTGAGGCAGAGTTCATTCCTGACCCTGTTCAAAAAAAACCTTGATCACTGCATGGGCAATTGCAAATTATCCCTGGCCTGGCCCCTGTGTCTGCAGTAGATCGAGGTTGACAGTAATTAAATTGATCCCCAGCTCCTTACTAACATACCCCACCATACAGGTGTCCAAAGAGCTCTGGGACAAAACTGGATTGGGTTGCATGGCTAGGCTTGTAAAGACCCTGGTGGTCATTAGCCTAGTATGAACCTATATACCAATGCAAGTATATAAATGAGATGGAGGAGGATAAGGATATGTAGACTGCTTCAATGTTTAGAAGGGTATACCCACCTACTTGATGTGGGTATGTATCCAGTTGGGTGATTTATCATTTAATGTGTTTGCTGCAGTGTGGATAATGATATTGAGTGAAGGCAATTGTTTTGACAATATCATTGTGTCACCACTCAGTCTATTAGCCTGGCTTATTATGATCTAATATATTGCAGCTGGATAAAATGTAATTAGAAGGGCTATCCTTTGCCCTAGGTCTATGAATTATAACAGGTAGAGCTTCCCCATGTGATCGAGCTTTCAAGAATGGTCTGCTTGTTATTAATGATGTATGTATTTATACTGGCCATACTTAAGTGTTTTGTGTTGCGTCTGATGCTGGATTTGTCAGATGGTTAGTTGCTATGATTGTTTGAACTGGGATTAAGATGGATGTCCCAAGATATTATCATTTTTGAGGGTAGTAGTATTGAAAATGTTTAATTAGTATGTTGTTAAGTTCACTAATGAATGCTTAAGTAATGTTAGCATGCACATATTAATTATAAACTGCTATCTTGTACAGTAGGTTAGGAATTTGATGTAATGTCTGTGTGGAAGGAGTAAGGATGGAAGAAAATGTAGTGGGGGCATTTCTAGGCAATGTGTCTATAAGATATAGGGAAGTTATAAGACCAGCAATGAGGATGATGCAGAAAATGGAAAGTTTGCTTAGCTTCATTATGCAGTAGAAGGCATATAGAAGTGAAAGAAATGTTATATTCATTAGATCTGTTAGAAGTAGGTACTAGTAAACTAAGCTAATGATAAAAAAAAGTTGGAAGATGATTAAGGTTATTGGAGAAGTGAGAGAATTCTAGGTAGAAGCAAAGAAGAGTAGAAGGTATATTTAAATTAGAGTGGGATGGTATAACTGTCACCTAGGTTGTAGGGTAAATAAAGAAGTCTAGGAGTGAGTTGAGGGGAAGAAAACAGATAACAGCATTGTAGCCTGTCTGCCACCTCCATTGTGGGGAAAATAAAGATGCTTGAGAATTATGAGTAACTGATGGAGAAAATCAGAGAACAGTAGAACAACCTATCTGCCAACTATGCTGTGGGGGGAAAATCCTTGAGGATGATTAGAGAACAGTTGGAGGAAATCAGAGAAAAGAAGAACAACCTATCTGCCAACTATGCTGTGGGGGAAAAATCCTTGAGGATGATTAGAGAACAGTTGGAGGAAATCAGAGAACAGTAGAACAACCTATCTGCCAACTATACTGTGGGGGAAAATCCTTGAGGATGATTAGAGAACAGTTGGAGGAACTCAGAGAAAAGAAGAACAACCTATCTGCCAACTATGCTGTGGGGGAAAATCCTTGAGGATGATTAGAGAACAGTTGGAGGAAATCAGAGAAAAGAAGAACAACCTGTTTTCCACTTAGGTTGTTCTACTAGTCTCTGGTCTCCTCCTCCCCTCATCCCTAGGCAAAACATAACTGCCACATAGCATGTAGGGAAAATAAAGAAGCTTTGGGATGATAAGAGAAGAGAAGATGTGGAAATTAAGAAACTTGGGAATGAGAAGGGAAGGTATGGAAATAAATAAGCTCTTTGATGAGAAGGAAAGAGATGGAGGTAGGCAGAGTACAGTTGAACAACCTGTCACCTAGGTTGTGGGTGCTATAGAACTAAAGTTAAGAAGCATAAGGATAAGGTAAGGAAGAAAACAGGAACTAGTACAACAACCTATCTACCACCTAGGCTATGAAGTGAAAAAATGAACTTGCATATAAGGAGAGAGGAGATGCAAGGAAAACAGAGAACAGTAGAACTTACACAAATAAGCCTGAGAAAGGGCTAGTGTTGACTTCCAAGATGGCTGCACACTGATCAACTGCATAAATTCAGCACTTCCAATGTGAATATAGACGCTGATTAAAAAAAGGAGTAACACTGAAAATGTATTTTTATTTTTGTAAAATTCAGTTACTGCCCAGTAAATACACTGTCTGGATGCCAGCAAAAATAAATTTGGAAAACCCGAAAGAAAATCAACCAGAAAAGGTGAAGAGAAAATACTGTCTGGGAAGGAAGGATTCTGCAGCTGTTCAAATGATGAAAGCCATGAAAATGCTAAGCTTCTTACAACTGAAAAGATACTAGCTTGTTTGTTTTCCACTGGCAAATGTTCAGTAGAGTTGAGATGTCTGCAGCTGAGGGTAGCTGTGCATTCTTTCCTGAGATAAATTTACAAAGACTCATTGTAGAGAACATTTCCATGGAGACAAGCTATCTGCATGGGCAAGCAGTTAATCTTGAGAATTCTGAACATTCTTTGCTGAGGAAAACACAAAATTTAAATGTACAGTGGCAAGCAGTTCGTTGAAAAAAATTAAGTCTGAAATTATGGGAAGTAAATAAGAGGTAACAAACTTCCTATTAGTCTTAATATGTTAATGCAGTTAATAGAACAGTGTATAGTTTAGTTTTATTTAAAGATAGCCAGTGCATTTTTCTTAAGACTAAAATTTAATGTTTTATGAAAGCATACATGCTGTTTTTCATAGGTAGGAGGGGAAGAGAGATAAAAGAACAGACAGTAATCAGTGTAAGTGGGAATACAGTCTGTAGCATGAGCTTTAACATGGGTAATTTTTATTTTAGGTTGGATAATGTCTATAGGTGCAGCCATCAATTTGGGGCAACTGCTCCCTTCTGGAGGGTTGAATTTCATGTTTTGAAGATGTACATAGTTTTGTGTATTTGTTTCAGTTTATAGGGGATGGGGATGCTTTCTCTTTTGCTTTTTGTTTGAGGATTTTCATTAAAACAAAAAGTATTGCAAAATGTGACATAGGTTCAAATGAAGATGTGAAGAAACCACTGTACAAAACATTAATATGTGTATGTAACACAAAAGCTGGAAATACACATTCAAAAACAAAAAATGTTGTGTAATAGATGAGAACAATAGCCTTTTATCATGATGGCTATGCTGTCCATATTATCCTAGAATGTGAATGGCCTTACAGATATAGATAAAAGGACAGAGTTCTGAATTATATTAAGAAATGCAGAGTGCAAATAGCAATGCTGCAGTAGACAAATTTGGCAAGAAATGAGCATTTGAATTAGGGACAGAGGAAAAGGGTAGTAATTATTCTAACTGCTAGAAGGGCTCCAATACTGATAGATGAGGGAAAACATACAAAAAACATTAGATTTGGGGTAGTAAGGGGATATTGGCAAGGGAGGAGGATTACAATGGCATGTATTTATATTCCACTGAAAGCTGCTATTATGGAGCTTAAGAAAATTTTGGGAATATTATTTATAGGTGGGGACTGGAATTGGATTCATAATAGTGAGGGTGAATCAGAGGGACCTAGAAGGGTCAATATAACAAAAGAAGGTAGATTTCTGAAGAAAGTTATGAAAATATTTGGCATAGAAAATGTGAATTCAGTAGTAGGAACTCAGACAGAATTTGCATATAATTCCCCAGGATACAATAACTGGGCTAGATGAGATAGAATCTGTATTTTTTAGGGACATGTGCATTTAATTGAAAGCTTCAGTACACATCCAATAACTGTTTCTTATCATGCACCAATAAAATCTAAGATAAAAAAAATGCATGATAATGAAGTAAAAATAAGACACTGGTGCTTTCCCGGATCTACTTTGAAATAACAAAATCCTAGAATAGCGAGTTTCAAATGACCGAGACCACAATACTGAAAGTACATAACATGAAACATTACAACAAAGATGTTCATAATACTGAAAATAAACATACAAATGTTACATGTAATTCACTTCACCAAACCAGTACTACAATAAAAACAAAACTATATACATTCCCAAAAAAGATAACTGTTACAACACTAACCACACATGCTTCAAATAACAATATTATTCACAATCTAACAAATCAGCTTCACATTCACAAGCTATTCACATCATCAAAACACTTCCTAAATTTTGAAACACCTTAATAACTATATCTGAACCTTTATGCTACATACCAGACTAACTAAAACCTATCCTCCCACACCCCCACTAACTATATATACCAACTCCAGGATTGCACTACAGTGGAAAAAAGTGCATAAACCTTATTTTTACCCTATTGTACTCAACACAATTCCACTACTCCCAGGAGAGTCGTATGAAACGTCCACCATATTTTTTAAACAGAAGATACAAAACTTTAAAGAGACATACCTTTGTTTACAAAGACATACATAACACTTCCTACATTCTTGCTGGTAATTTGAACATCAGTATTTTCAGTTTCAATCTTATCAGACTCGGTATTTTAAACTTTCAATTTTATATCAGTTCAAACTTCTAGTCTCAGTATTATGAAATTCAGTATATCAGCATTTTGGTCTTCCAAAGGGAATCCACTTTCCTACCTACCTGTTAAAAAGAGAGGAGTTTAAAGAATGGGTAGTGGAAATTATTTGAGAATTATTAGGGAAGATAGTAATATCTTCAAGAGTCATCACTAGTGACTGGGATAAAATAAAAATGCAGTTTAAAAATATTGTCAAAGTAAAACAGAAAGAGATATAGTCAAAAAGTAATAGAAAAAAAAAACTTAGAGGGTCTGACAAAGAGCAAAGTATTGTAGAGTAAGGGGACTCTTTGAAAACAAGAGGAGGAACAAATGCAGAGTGCTAAAGAGAAAATAATGAAGTATCTGGATAATATGCATGAGTTTAGAAAGATTGCATTTAAGCAACTATTTTTTGATAAAAACTCCAGAGCACTAAAAGTTTTAGCACAATGACTTAGGAAACAGGAACATTTAAAGGGTTGCCACCAAACTTTGGGAACCTATAACAAAAACATAACCAGAGATCCTTTAGATGTTTTAGAGATATTCCAGAAATGTTATGAAAATTTATATAAAGCAGAAAATGTGGAAATCAGGAAAGAATACAAATGGAAATATTTAGTGAAGGCTTAATTATGCCAGGGTTAGAAGATGATGAGACTCAACAATTAATAGATAAGATAGGAGGTGATGAGTTCAAAACAGTGATGTATAATCAATCTTCAGGAAATTCACCATGACCAGATGTTATTCCTGTGGAAGTTTGGAAATTATGAGGGAAGAAATTGATAAAGATCTGAAAGATTTTGTTTAACAGCATTTTAAAGGGAGAGAAAGCACCAACAAATTTGAAGAAAGCTGTGGTGTTTATGTTACCTAAATATGGCAAAGACCCTAGAGATCCAGCTGCATATAGACCCATTTCAATTGTAAACCATTATTGTAAGGTGTATATGTCTATACTAGCTAAAGGATTGGCAAAGCTGTTGCCAAAATTGATAGATATGGATCAATGTGGTTTTGTGGAGGTGGGTGTGCAAGCGTTTGACAACATTAGTAGAACAATGATAATCCAGAGGGAAGCAGAATATAAGAAAACATCTCTGCTGTTTGTGGGTCTTGATGCAGAGAAAGCATTTTACAGAGTAAGCTGGGATTTTATGAGTAGGGCATTGGAAGCATTTGCATTCCCTGATACAATAATAGGGTTAACTAGAAGGATATATGAAGGTGAGGAGGCAAGAATTAATAAAGATAAAACAAAGCCCATTGCTGTAAATTATGTACCTATAAACAAATTGGTTCAGCAATACCTATATTTATGGGGACATGATAAGATGAAGTATTTAGGAGTATGGATTAAAAAGGCTTCTGTTATGAGAGCTAAGGATATCTAGAAAAAAGACTAAACAAAAGATAATACAAAAATTGAGAAACTCAATACTCTTTTTTATGGATATGGATAGGAAGATACAATTTATTTATTTTTTATTTATTTATTTATTTTAAATATATAAATAAATAAAAATAAATAAATAAAGATACAAGCAGTGACAATGTTTTTATTCCATTTAGTGTTCTATACATGTCAATCATATTTTTATCACACCAAGGAGAAGTTTTGGACATTAGTTTATAAAGACTTGAAGGAATTTATCTGGGAAGGAAAGAGGGCAAGGATTAAGTGGGTAAGCTGATCCTTCCGAGAAAATAAAGTGGTTTAGGTTTACCTTATTTGAAAGGATATTGCAGAGTTTACATAACACAAACAGAATGTTATAATTCAAAGTGGAAAGGGATGGTGATGAAGCAAGGGAGAAGTTCAAGAAATAGAGAAAGAATGGGAATTTAGATGCAGATCCTCAGTGAGAATGACAACAACCATGCAGAATATTATATTCATAATGTTCCGTAAAGCATCCTAAGAACTAAGCCAATAAGAGAATGGAGAAAGATTATTTTGCCAATAGGAATGACTGCAAGTAAGGGTACAGAAAATAGGCAAGAGGCAGGTGGAATTTACAGGAGAAACCTGGTAAGGAAACCAATATATTGGGAGCAAATAACTGAAGCAGGAAAGGTAACAGAGTGGGATGAAGCCAAGAAGACATCTGGAATGCAGGCTAGAGACTGTCTTCCCTACCAGGGCTTGATCTTAGAGTACAAACAAAGAGAAAGGGATAGAGACATTTTAAGTGAAAGACCTGTTTTGGTAGAGTTTTAGTTGAATCTAGAACAGAAGCAGCTGTAAAAAAGAGATCATTAGTAGGGCACATAAAATATTGCATGATAACTATAAAAATCAATCAGAGGAGGCTAGAAAATATTGGGAAGAGAAAATGGAAAAGCAATTTACAAAAAAATAATGGAAATACATGTGTAGAGTTCCTACGTATGCAAGCAAGTGCAGAAGGTTTAGGATATTTGCTTGGAAGTGTTTGCATAGGTATTTTTACACCCTAAGCAGACTTAATAGAATTTTTCCTGCGGTAGATAGCAAATGTTGGAGGTGTGTTTCAGAAGAAACAAGTAACTGGGAACATATGTTTTGGGAGTCTAATGAGTTGGCAGATTTTAAAAAGCCCCTACAGAGTACTATATCAGAAATATTCGGCGAGCAAATGGCTGTAAATAAGAAATTAATTATTTTGAGCTGGGATATGGGATCTGAATTGCCTAGACATAATAATAAGTCCTTATTAAGTTTAATTCTGTCGGCTGCCAAAAAAAGCAATGACTAGAAAATGGACATCAAAGTCTTCACCAACTGTATTTGAGGTACTGAATATTATAAAAGAGATACAAGAACCATAAGAGGGATCTTTAGAAAAGGAAAGGAGCGAATTACATAGAAGTAAATTGAAATTGTGGGAACAGAACATGCAGAATAATGTTCAGGAGGAGGAGGAGGAGTGAGGTTCAAGAGAAGGCAGGAATTCAGCAATTGTTTTGTAATATTGGACTGATGATAGTAGCAATGAAGATATATGTGACACATATTGTATTTAAATGGAAACATGTTAAAATGGTTTGGTTTCTTTTCTGCTAATGTATGTTTACCTATGTTTAAAAATTAATGTAAGAGCTAGTGTTAGCTGCACTGGAAGGCATAGAGGGATAAAGCCATGATTACAGCCAGGTTCACTTAGCAGCTCAGGCAACTGGCAGAGGAACAGAGAGAGAAGAATGCCTGTCCTGGGTAGAAGGGTGACTATTGATGATGCTCCCTAAGCAGAGGCTTGAACAATGAGGGGAGTTGCCTTAGGACATAGTTGATGAGAATAATGGGTGGGGAAGGAGAATGGGTAGTGTCTATAAAAGAATTGCCCCCCCCCCCAGTTTGGAAGTACAGATCGCCAAGCCCCCAGGATCCCTTTAGGATCCATGACAGGACCCAGCAATACTGAAGGGGGAAGGAGGATGGCTGGTAGACCCAGCATGGAGATGAGGAACTGGGGGCTGGGCTGGTAGGGTGAAATCCGAGAGAGCCAAAAAAAGAAAGGAGGGCAGCCTGTCACCAAGGCTGAGCCATGAAAGATGACAAAGCTATTTACCATCTACTAAGTATGGGAGGGCCTATATTAGAACAGCGAACTTTCAAAATTTCAAGTGTTCTAATATCGAACCCTATTAATCGAAAATTTAAAACATCGAACATACAGAATAGCAAATTTTTTCCTAAGGAAAAAATTTGCTGTTCCAAAACACATACACACAACACAAGCACACCAAACAAACAGCTATCCACACACATACACCTAAACTCTTACACCTTACCCTACACTAAACTATACATACACCACTAACTATCCACTTACCTTAACCCAAACCCTAACCCTAAGGTCCGTCACTATCGCACAGTCACCTCACCCACGCCCTAACCTTAACTCACCTACCCCGCCCTAACCCTCACGTCCACACAATTGCACACTTACCTGAACCCGACCTGTAACTTTCCACCACAGCGCTGAAAATACCAAAGCAACAGAAACGGACAACTGAATTCTTTCCCTAGGAAAAAATGTGGTTTTCTGTTTCTTCGATATTTTCAAAATGGGTCGATATTAGAACACTCGAAATTTTGAAAGTTCAGTGTTCTAATATAGACCTGTATGGGAAAAGAAAGAATAAAAGTGAATGTTTGCAGAAGAGAATAGCAATTTAAAGGAAAGGATAGCTACAGTAAAGGGCACACTTCCTATGTGATGCTTAGTCTATAGACTGAATTACCTATATAGTGGAAGAGTAGAGTAATTTATCTAAAACATGGGATGAAGGCTAAGACAATGAGTTGATGACAAAGTAAGCCCCACTGCCACCTAGAATATCAATGAAGGATGTAAAACATTTTTATGTCAGAACGTTTCAAGTGAAAAAGGACGAAAGTCACCGATTAAATGATTGGATGAAGAAATTAAGTCATAGTGTGATATTATAGTAATAACCCACTTCTGGGTGTGGGTAATGCTGGATTTACCCACGGTTGGCGTGGTTTGGTCCCGAGGGCGAAGCCCGAGGGACCAAACAAAGCCAACCGTGGGTAAATCCAGCATTACCCACACCCAGAAGTGGTTATTGCTATTATAATGACATTATTTAAGAAAAAAATAATTACTTTTCTTAAATAATGGCATTGTATAATGCTTCCTTGCTGCCCTTCTGCAGCTGTCTGGTATTCCGCGGAAGTTCTGATGTACTGCGCATGCCTACGCAGTACATCAGAGCTGTGGGCAAAAGCAACGGAGAAAGCAAGATCTCCGTTGCTTTTTACTGTTTCGCTATGTTAAATGGGTTTAACATAGTGAGACAGCTTTAAAAAAAGCAACGGAGAATCTCCGTTGCTTATTTTAAAGCTGTCTCGCTATGTTAAACCCATTTAACATAGCGAGACAGTTTTTTAAAAAGCAATGGAGAAAGCAAGATCTCCGTTGCTTTTTACACACTGTGTAGCTATGTTAAAGGAGTTTAACATAGCGAGACAGCTTTAAAAAAAGCAACGGAGATCTCCGTTGCTTTTTTTAAACCCGTGTCGCCATGTTAAACTCCTTTAACATAGTGAGACAGTGTTTTAAAAAAGACTTATACTAATGGAAAAAGTCCAGGTGACCGGACCTTTTTCCATTAGTATAAGTCGATTTACAACATGCACGCCGACCAATCAGCGTGCACGTTTTGGAATATTAATGGGGGGGTCATGGTATAATGCTGATTATACTATAACGTCGTTGTATGATGTAGAAGAGCAGGATAGGCTGGACTGATAGGAGGGAGGGGCTATGTATGTATAAATGTGCTGATATGGAGCTTCTCCAAATCCAAATTAATTGGAATCCCTAAAAAATAATCAATGGTCTCTTGGATCTACTATTAGTCTTTGAAGGTAGGTAAACGGGTTTTTGTATTATCAGAATTAGAAAAGCAAATCAATAATCTCCTTGCATAGCCGGATAATGTGGATGCAGTAGATCCATAGGGCTGACTGCTTAGGTCACAGTACTGGCAGATTCTGGGCTACGTGTCCTAAAGGGATCTAAATCCTCTTCAGGGAAAATTCCAGTGACCCAAGATAGATTAGTTAACAGCTTTGTTCTATAACACTAAGAATGTTTTAGTGTTTACTTTCTATACTAAGCTCTAACATCTTACCTAGCAGCAGGAAGACAGCTGTGCTCAATTTAAGTAACTACAGAGAAGCTAAATTAAAATTGTTGAAAGAAAATGGGTGCAAAGTCCTATAAAATAAATGAAAATGCACTGCTTAATAAAAGACATAACTCCAGCTAACCTTAATAGTGCATGAAAAGCAGCTGTGTTACTGTATACAGCTGATGGCAATCAAAACTGAGCCTTTGAAGGTCGCAGGTTTTCCCTGCATTCTGTTCTGTATATAAAACATCTTGCAATACAGGGTGCTATCTGAATTTTGTTCAGAAAATCATTCAAAATCTAATCTTTAACATGAAGTAATCAGACTATATAATCTATAATGTAAGGAGTCAGCAACTTCATAATATTTTGATAGTATTTACAAGTAAAAATTCTAGCAACTGGCTATATTCAGCAAATTCTGTTAACATTTTGTTTTCAACTGAAGAAAGATTTTTAGCATCTATGGTTAATTTTCCTTTATTTTTGTGATACGTTGATATCCTGTCATGCTTTCAATATATTATGCAGAAATGTTATTCTTATAAAATCATTATTTCTGTTCTTGCTTGAATAATCAATTCAGCCTTTAATGTTGCTTTTAAAGTGACTCATTTTTTATCAAAATGTATGTTATTAGCTTATTCAGATCATTAAAAATGTAATACATTATAGTTTATTGATTCAGTTGTCTTTTTATTGCCCAAAATATTTGAACTTAGACTCCACCGTTTTCCATAATTGTGGTTCCATTTAATTTTAAATTGAGAGATATTGGTGAGTAATCTAAAACGTACATACTTACATGTACAAGCAGACTTGTATAATATAATCAAATAAAATCTCTGATATTAAGAACTAATCATTTCTGGATGGTGAACTATGTAAATTAGAGCACAGTATAGAAGCTTTTGTGAAGGATTTAATACTCTGACAGAATTCAACACATTTAAATATTTAATGTCTTTTATTTAAGTTTTCTTGCTCTCCTTTACTTACTGGCGGGCAACAATTCATTCTAATAATGTGACGGTTCTGTGCAATATGCTAGCCTCCTGCAAGAACTAAGAACATTAAAGCCTTCTAGCATACCAAGCAATAGTGCTAGTAAAGGTGTTCTGGTAGCATAGGATGCAGTATATAGAATCAGTGACCAGAAATCAAAATTTCCCTCTTTATCAAATATACATTTACCCATATTAATATTTGATTTATTAATAATTATACCAACATCTTTTGGGTTTATAGCAAAACTCAGTGCCAAACTAAATTGCATCCACTTTCCCTGCAGTTCATTAGCATGCCTGCTTTCATGTCAGTCCATTGAATGTAAAGCAAGTCAAAGTTAGAGTTAAGTAAAATGTATTAAAATAATTTTGTTAGAGATTTTGGTACTTTAAGATTCTTTAATATTATCCTAAGATCACTAATACAACTGGATTTAAGAACTTAAAGATCATGTTCAAGGGCTGTAGTACAATCTAAAACACACCCATAAATTAACAGCATCTTCATCCTTAGAATCACTTTTTGGTAAAACAAATGAGTATTTTTGAACATTTTCTGGCTTATAAATAAAGAAAAAAAAGAAGGGGGAGATACTTCACTTCAAAAACTTAGAATATTCAAAACATAGTTAAGGCAAACAACTGTATGAGGAAATGAGGCAATAATAGTATGAAATCAAAAGATTAATGAGATGGGATAGGTTTCAGAAATGACCCCACCATAGGTGCAAAGTGAAGCATCTAAATAGGAAATTGTGATTCAGATACATGAATGGCCGAAGTGAGGAATGCTCTTATTATTGGCTAATTTGCATGTCTCTGACTTGAGTGGTATTACCACTAATGCTAATCAGCACTTTCTTGCAGTAATCAACACTGGAGGGCCATGCATCACATTAGCATAAGTACCAACCCCATTCACTCTCCCACACACATACCACCATTCATATGTACAGTGACACACACACACACACACACACACACACATGCACACACACACACACACATCCCTATAACTCTGAACTCTCCCTGATTTTACATAACATCCCTGATTTTGCCTCTTATAATTGCCCTGCCCCTCATAAATAATGGACAATTACAGTCAGTCAATAATGCCAAACATTAGAGTTTTATACTTATTATTATTCATAAAATGTTTCATGCTGCAAAACCTGTTGATCTACTAATTTTTAAGTGACTTAGAGTAATATTTAAAATGCCCCTGGTGTCTGCTGTTCTCCAATACATCCTACTGTTCAGAAAATGCTTTGTGCTGCAAAACCTGTTGTTCTATTAACTTTTTATGTGACTTAGAGTAATATTTAAAAGTCACTTGTATCTAGATTAATTCATAGATTCATTCATAGATTATTACTAGGCTAACTGTCCTCATGGACAATTTTTAAGCCTAGCCAATTACCCTCTGTGAGAATCAAACCCTGCACCCTGTGCTTCTTAGGTAAACACATTAACCATTACGCCACCCTCCCACCCCAAGTGTTATCCATTCCCAGTATTGCAGCTTTTGCTCATTCATCTAGGGGAGTTTAGAGGTATTGCAGCACCCTCAAATAGGCTCATGCACACACACACACACACACACACACACACACACACACACACACACACACACACACTCTTACACACATTAACAGAAAGCATAGATTAGACACCCCCTCACCCAACTACACTCATGGACATACTCTGAATTCACCCCTACATGCGCCTATTCTACCTTTCCCCTAACTAACCCCCCCTATCATGACCATCCTGGAAGACACACACTCACACACACACACACACACACACACACACACACACACACACACACACACACACACACACACACACACACACCCAAGACCACTCATACATCTGCAGACAAGCATACAGTCTGTTACATGCACACACACACACATACACACACACACACACACATACATTCAGAACCCTCATCACCACAACCCCACAGCAGATACTTATCCAATCCTACCTTTCAAGTGTCTCCCCACTGACGACAATGAGGGAATGTAACTTTTTGGCCATGTTCATTAACATAGCTGGCTGTGCTATTTTACACAGCACTTGACTGTGTAAATCCCTTCTTGCAGGCATTTCTGGGGGACAGCGCATGGCTAATTAGCACAGGCTTCCCCCCAGAATGCCTCACCATCATGTAGCATGGCTGTGGAGATGGCCCGCCTCAGTGATCCTGCATACTATGTGGTGGTGGTAGTAACCACAACCTCAATGATAATGAGATGGGGCCTATATTTACAGCAAAATATAATTAATACAACATTGAGTTTTTGGATGGTTCTGTGCTTGTTGGACGGCGCTATAAATACCAATTTATACCATAAGCCTTTCAGTAGGAATTCTTGTTGCATGCATCCAGTTGCCATCCCTCTTTTATAATTAAAACTGTACTATATTCATAGATGCATAGAGTTAGACATATTTGTAGCATTGATTGATAATGGAAAGTACAGGTGTCCGATATGTGTGACAGATTCCTCAAGAGGGATGTCAAATATATTAGTATTACCGAGGCTAGAAATAAAGCTGACGCTCAGTCTAGGTCATCTTTGTCACAATATAAGGGACAGAAGAAGGTTGATGGTCTTGGACTATTGAGGCTTGGCACCACTTATGGTAGTAATTTGTTTAAGATAAAAGGTGTTATTGATAAATATTGGTCTATTTATGTGGTGACACGTTTTTCAATACCATAGTACCACAGAAATGTCTTTATTATTGTAGAAAAGGGAAAACTATTAAGAGTCATTTGTTCATAGGTTCATAGGTAGGTACTAGGCTATCTGCCTGAGGGCACTTATAAGCCTAGCCAGAGTGTGTCAGCTTTCACCACCCCATTGATTAATTAACTGAGCCTCTGTCAAGAAGAGTCAATGAAGTGATCCCAGGAGTGTATTTTTTGTTACCCATCCACTCATCAAGGTTTCGCTTGAAGAGTGTTAGTGAGGGGCTCTGCCTAATGTAGTTTGGAATTTTGTTCCAAAGCATGGGGAGTCTCTGTGACAGGAATCTATCCCTCCAGCATGTTCTATTTATTGTTGTGGTGAGGTTTAGCTTACTAGAGTGAGTGGCTCGTAGTGACTTGGATTTCTTTAGGTGGAGCATGTCCATCAATTCTGAGTTGGACATGGCTTTGTAAGTCAGGCAGAGATCACCTCTGAGTAAGCAATATGCCACTGAGTACAGCCAGAGTTTTTCCAGTCAGGCTGCATAGGACATATGTTTGAGGCCAGTAATCCTCTTGGTGAGGTACTTTTGTGGACTTTCCAGCAGTTGGAAGTGTCTTGTGAGGTACATCCCAAATGGGGCATTGTACTCTATGATGGGTCTGAAGAGTGACGAGTAGAGGGGCACTATAACCTCTTTATTTCTAGATACGAACCCTTTAGTAATTAGATGGGCGGCATAGAAGGATTTCCTAACTACTTTGGCAATATGATTGTCAAAGGAGAGATTACTATCTACCTGGGTCCCCAGATCTCTTATTACCTCTTCTGTATTAAGGGGGCTGCCACCTATGTGGTAATTCATGGCTGTTTTGTTTTTCCTAAAAATGGGATGACTATGCATTTTTTGGCATTTAGCTTGAGACCATGACTTTGACACCAGGTGTCTGTCTCAGTAAGGCCCTTTTGAAGAATGTCCGTGTCAGCCAGAGAGTCAGTTATGGCTCCCAGTTTGCAGTCATCGGTGAACTTGGTTAGCCATAGTCCTCCTGTGTTTGCCTGAACATCTGAGAAGTATATGCTGAACAGTAGGGGTCCCAGGACTGAGCCTTGTGGGACACCACTTGTGACTGGTTTAGAGTCGGAACTGGAGCCCGCTATTCTTACCGTGTGAGTTCTGTCTGTAAGCCATTTGGCAATCCATCTCATGACGTAGGGGTTTATGTTCAGGCTGGTAAGTTTTTCTATAATTCCTGAATGGGGAATGGTGTCAAAAGCCTTGGCGAGGTCAATGAGGCTGTGTGAACCACCTTCCCCTCATCTGTGGCCTTGGTGACTGTCTCAAAGAAGTCAACCAGGTTTAGTAGGCATGATCTGCCCTTAACAAAGCCAAACTGGTTCAGGTCAAGTGTTTGGAGGTTCCCAATGTCTTTGTTAATGAGTTCCATGAGGATGCACTCCATAGCCTTGCAGACCAGGCTAGTCAGGCTTATGGGGCGACAGTTACCAGGGTCAGTTGTGGCCCCTAATGAAACACAAAATGAAGCAACAAAGAGCCAAAACAATACTCCAAACTGCAAGCAGATAGGAAACGCCATTTAGACATTGGGATTTCATCATAAATTCAGGTTTTGGGATCCATTGTGAACTTTTGAATTATGGTAGTTAAGTACTATGAAATGTTGCATTATGAAATTTTGCATTATGAAGTTTATGAATCTTTTTATCTGTTTTATTAAGGTAGAAGTGGTAGATATGTGCCAATGTAAAGCTTTATAAAGCAATGTTTATTTATTTATTCATTGTTGTGCAATATTTTCTTGGACTTTAAATAATGAGTTGTCGTGAGTTTGAAGTTTAAATAATAAGTTGTTGCAGGCTTAAATAATGAATTGATTGATTAATGAGTCACTTGTTCATATTTAAGGAGATGGGTTTGTTTGGTAAGGTGTTCCATTGAAGGCGAATTGCCGAGGTACCAGGACATGTTATTAAAGGAAAACTTTTTTCACCATCTCTGTGGTTGGTGTTTCCTATCTGCTTGCAGTTTGGAGTATTGTTTCAGTTGTGGCCCCTCCTTTGTGGAGTGGAATAACCATTGCTATGTGCCATTCTATGGGCACATAGCCTGTGGAGAGGCTGAGGTTGAACAGTATGTTTAGGTGGGGGGTTAGTTTGTTCTGTAGTTCATACAAGACGCAGCCTGGGACACCATCTGGCCCCATTGACGCTGTGCTTTTGGCTTTTGAAAGGGCTGTTTTCACCTGTGCGTCTGTGATTTCCAGGACACTACACTTTTCCGGTATTGTTTTGAGCCCCTTTGGGGGTGAGAGGGGGGTGAAGTTTGCACTGAATCTATCTGCCAGGATGTTGGCAATATCAGTAGGTTCAGTATATTTTGTGCTATTTTGCACTAGCTCAGAGCATATCTGTGAGTTGCCACTTAGATTCTTGACATAGCTAAAGAAGGCTTTGTGGTTATCTTTCAAATCCTTGGCTATTTTTCTTTTGAAGTTAACCTTGGATGATTTTATGAGGGACCTTAGTTTCTTACTGATACTGATCAGGGATGTCTTTCCTTCTTGGGATTTGCTTTTTTTCTGAACTAGTTTCCTCCTTCTATTGTATAACCTGTTTATGGCAGGGGTCCACCAGACTGGTTTCCTTCTCTTAGGGAAGTGAGCCTTGGTTTTGCTAGGGATGGCATGATCCATGTGTCCTTGAAGGTGCTCATAGAGTGCATTTGTAAAGGTTCCCTGCATCTTGGACACTGTTATCCTTTAGTGTGGTGGCTGTGAAACTTACCACCTTTGTCTTAAGTAAGGTGAAGTTTGCTATAAAAAAGTTTTTCACTGTGGTTTCCTTGGTTGGGGATGGTGGTGTGGTGTGGACATCCAGAGTGATTAGTTTATGGTCTGATCTAACCAGTGATGGGTTGACCTCCGGTGTGGAACACCTGTTGATTTTCAAGAACCCATATATTGATTTTTTGGGGACAAAACTGTCTGGTTGTTTTCACTGTGGTGATTGTGTGCTTTGTAAATATATTACAAAACCAAGTTTTTTCCTTCAGTTGATATATATAAAGTTTTTGAAATATGTGAATTTATCACTGCCCTACAGAGTAAGTGATATATTTGGCCACCTGTTAAAGTAGGACTTTTCATGTTGGTGAGACATCAGGTTTATTTAAACAATGTCTTTCTGTTTAGCTCAGTGATTTGAAGGGGAATATAGTTCATTAGCCTGACATCAGAAGCTCCACAAGGAAGTGTAGTTTAGTTTTCTGGAAATTGATAGGATAAACTACAATTCATCAAACATTCATCAAAGAAAAACATGTTTTTAAATTTGGAAGTACTCTATAGTATTGGTTTAAATGAGATATTTTGAAATGTGACATTTTATAACAAACTGTGGCTGGTTATTATTATATATTTATATAGAAAGCTTTTTTGAATGGCATAGTAGTGCCCATAGGTATGGATGTGTTTCTTATTGGAGTTGTAATTTTTTTCCATATATATATATATATATATATATATGCATGTTGGGATATATATATGGGCGGCCGTGGTGGTACAGCAGTTAGAGTTGCCGTCCCACAGCAAGAGGCTCTCCGGTTCAATCCTCAGCTGGGGTGCCTTCTGTGTAGTGTCTGCATGTCCTCCCTGTGGTCGCGTGGGTTTCCTCCGGGTGCTCCGGTTTCCTCCCACATCCCAAAGACATGCTGTAGGTGGATTGGACACTCTAAACTGGCCCTAGGTGTGAGTGTGTGCGTGCCTTCTGTGGAAGGTTGGGCACCAGACTGGCAACTCAACACCATAATAAATCTCCACTGCCAATCATGAGCGGACAGG
Source organism: Protopterus annectens (assembly GCF_019279795.1). NCBI lineage: Eukaryota > Metazoa > Chordata > Ceratodontiformes > Protopteridae > Protopterus > Protopterus annectens. Next base: position 363,466,410 of record NC_056734.1, read on the forward strand.
TGATCCTCTGTGGCAACCCCTAACCGGGAAAAGCTGAAAGAATAAAAAGATGCATGTTGGATATACAAAACCTTTTGTCCGCTTAGTGTCAATCTATGTATATGCAGTGTATGTATGTATATGGAATATTTGCTTTCATTGTTCAATTGAGTGAACAATTATTTCCCAATAATTTTATTGCTGTTATTTAAATTAATTCATGATGAAATTATTTATTATGATATATTTTCACACTGATTTCTATAGTTATTTTCTAAGTTATCCCACTAGAAAGTTTATAATAGTAATTATGTCACAAAATGTAGTTAGCTCCTTTTTGTGAGGAGGGAAAATGCATGGTGCTTTTGGAGTATGTCTTGATTATTAAGGATTGTTTTGCATTTTACCATCTGGGTGCTATGTTATTTGCTGATATATCTATATCTATATATCTATATATCTATCTTTATATATATATATATATATATATATATATATATATATATATATATATGGGTCTACTTCAAAGGATTGAAATTTCACAACACTGAACTGCTGATCAGTGATGACCAGATGACCGAAGTTGTGAAATATCTAACCTTGTGAATGGAGATTAGCATACAGGGTGAAATGGGGCATTTACTGTTCTCTTCACTGTGGCGTGATCTTGGAGTTGGAATATTTAAGTAACATGGGGTGTGGGGGGTGCAGGGGGCTTGATCCCCTGCAAAAACATGAAGGGAGATGTTTTCAGCCGCTAGATTTTTTTGTTCGATATTTCACAACTTCAGTCATCTGGTCTTCGATGATGTGAAATTTCGATCCATTGAAGTAGACCTTTCTCTCTCTCTATATATATATATATATATATATATATATATATATATATATATATATATATATATATATATATATATATATATATATATATATATATATATATATATATATATATATACATACATGTGTTCACTATAGAATTTTGAAATAGTGAAATTCCGAATGTCAGTAGTTTGAGATTCTATAGCTGAAAGCTTTAAATCGCAAAACCCCCAGAAGCGTGAAATTCAAAATCCCGAAGTTCAGAGATTTTGAAATAGCGCTTCTGGTGTTGCAGTGTGTGAATGAATAGGTGTAAGTTCAGGCAAGTATGTATGTATATTTCACCTAATACTGGGTGATTTCAGTTACCCAAACATTAACTGGGAGAACTACTCAAGTACTAACCCCCTTACCCAGCGCTTCCTATAATTTATAAACTCGAATGCCCTGGATCAACTGGTCAACACCCCCACCAGAGGTGACAACATATTGGACCTGGTCATCACCAACATGGGCGACCACTGTTCCACACCGGAGGTCAACCCCTCGCTGGTTAGATCAGACCATAGACTAATCACTCTAGATATCCACATTCCACCCTCACCCCCAATTAAAGAAACCACTGTGAAAAACTTTTCAAAAGCAAACTTCACATTACTTAAGACCGAGGTGGAAAGGTTCACAGGCCCCATGCTAAAGGACATTGCTGTCCAAGCTGCTGAATCCCTTACAAAGGCACTCTATGAGCACCTGCAAGAATGCATGGATTGTGCTATCCCAAGAAAAACCAAGACTCGCTCCTCCAAGAAAAGGAAACCAGTCTGGTGGATCCCTGCCATAAACAAGCTATACAATAGAAGGAGGAAACTAGTACAGAAAAGAGTAAAATCCCAAGAAGAAAAGAAATCCCTGATCAGTATCAGCAAGAAACTACGATTCCCTCATAAAATCATCCAAGGCTAGCTTGGAAAGAAAAATTGGCAAGGACTCCAAAGATAACCACAAAGCGTTCTTTAGCTATGTCAAGAACCTAAGTGGAAACTCTCAGATCTGCTCTGAGTTAGTGCAGAATGGCACAAAATACACTGAACCGACTGATATTGCCAACATTTTTGCAGACAGGTTTAGTGCAAACGTCACCCCCCTCTCACCCCCTAAAGGGCCCATAACTATACCAGAAGAATGTAGAGCCCCAGCAATCACTGACACACAGTTTAAAACAGCCCTATCCAAAGCTAAAAACACAGCTTCAATGGGATCGGATGGTGTCCCAGGCTGTGTCTTACACAAGCTCCAAAATATACTAATCCCTCACCTAAACACACTGTTCAAACTCAGCCTCTCTACAGGCTACGTACCTATAGAGTGGCGCACAGCAACAGTTATCCTGCTCCACAAAGGTGGAGCCACAACGGACCCCGGGAACTAGTCATAATAAGCCTGACTACCCTGGTCTGCAAGGCTATGGAGTGCATCATCATGGAACTCATTAACAGAGACATTGGGAACCTCCAAACATTGGACCCTACCCAGTTTGGCTTTCTTAAGGGCAGATCATGCCTCCTAAACCTAGTGGACTTCTTTGAGACATTTACCAAGGCTTTAGATGAGGAAAAGGAGGTCCACACAGCCTACCTAGACCTCTCAAAGGCTTTCAACACCATTCCCCATTCTGGTATTATAGACAAGCTCACCAGCCTGAACATAAACCCCTACGTCATGAGATGGGTTGTCACTTGGTTCATGGATAGAACCCACACGGTGAGAGTTGCAGGCTCTAAGTCCGACTGTAAACCGGTTACAAGTGGCGTCCCCCAGGGCTCAGTCCTGGGACCCCTCCTGTTCAGTATATACTTCTCAGCGGTACAGGCAAGCACAGGGGGACTATGGCTGACCAAGATTGCAGACGACAGCAAACTGGGGTCATAAATGACTCTCCGGCTGATACAGACATCCTCCAGTAGAGTCTCACTGAGATGGATACCTGGTGTCAAAATCATGGCCTCAAGCTAAATGCCAAAAAGTCCATAGTCATCCCCTTTGGAAAAAACAGAGTACCCGCAAACTACCACATACATGGTAGTCCCATAAATACAGAAAATGTAATAAGGGATCTGGGGACCCAAGTAGATAGTAATCTCTCCTTTGATAGTCATATTGCCAAGGTGGTTAGAAAATCCTTCTATGCGGCCCACCTAATCACAAAAGGGTTCACATCTAGAACAAAAGAGGTTATTATGCCCCTCTACTCATCGCTCATCAGACCCATCATAGAGTACAACGCCCCATTTGGGATGTACCTTACAAGACACCTGCAACAGCTGGAAAGACCACAGAAGTACCTCACCAAGAGGATTACTGGCCTCAAACAGATGCCCTATGCAGCCCGACTGAAGAAACTCCAGCTGTACTCGATTGCATACCGCTTACTCAGAGGTGATCTCTGCCTGACATACAAGGCCATGTGCAACCCAGAATTGATGGACATGCTCCACCTAAAAAAAAAAAAAAACAAATCCCCAAGAGCCACACGCTCCAGGGATCTAAACCTCACCACAACGATAAATAGGACATGCTGGAGGGATAGATTCCTGTCCCAGAGACTCCCCATGCTTTGGAACAGGATTCCAATCTACATTAGGCAGAGCCCTTCACTAACACTCTTCAAGAGAAACCTAGACGTTTGGATGGGAAACAGAAAATTTACCCCGGGGATCACTGCAGTGGCTCTGCTAGACAGAGGCACAGGGAACTAATGGCTATGCTGGACAGAGGCACAGGGAGCTAATCTAAGAGGGCAGTGAAAGCCAACACATTCTGGCTAGGCTTATAGATGCTCTTGGGCAGATAGCCTAGTACTTACCTATGAACCTATGTGTAAGTGTATTAGTTAGGGCTTTAGTGCATGTTAGTGTGTATTGTGGCTGTGATGTGTGTGTGCAAGGGACTGTGACATGTGTGGGTGTGAGTTACCTTTGTGTGTGTGATTGTGCGATCTCAGATTTAGTGTATATATAAGTAGGGGGGTGTGGGGGGGTGCAGCCCCCCGCATGGGGGGGGTGCAGGAGGGGTTGCCTCCCTACTTGTCTGTAGTGTAGGATTGTATGTTTGATTGTGGGGGGACATTGCATGTATGTGTATGTGTGTGGTGTATTTGTAGTGTAGGTTCGCAATTTTAAATTTCAAGGTTCTGGGGTTTCTGGATTTAAAGCTTTTGGCTATAAAATTTCGAAATACTGAAATTCGGGATTTCAGTATTTTGAAATTCTATAGTCAACCCCTATACATATATGTGTGTCTGTGTGTGTGTGTGTGTGTGTGTGTGTGTGTGTGTGTGTGTGTGTGCGCGTGTGTGTGTGTGTGTGTGTGTGTGTGTGTGTGTGTTTGTTTCTGAGTGATAATATTGACCTTATGTAAATACACTTGATGATAAAGGTAGCGAGAACTACCAGAACATGGCTGCATAACAAGGCAAAAATTTAAAAATGGGTAAGTAGAAAATATGTGTAGTGCATAGGGCACCGTGATTATGTTCCAGTTTCAGTTAAAATAAACTCTGGTTCAGTGCTACTCTATCACAAGCCCCTATCTTAACAATGATTAGAAGGTTTTACCCCCCCCCCCGTGCTCTGTTGAGATCATGTCTGCACTGGGCACTAAACGCTGACAGTGCCGGCCAGTAAACAACAGCAGCAGAACAGCTTCATTTCAACTCTGTTTCTGCCTACTGCCTACAAAATTAGTCACTAAATTAGAAAATAAATGCTTCTCTTACACAGGAAATATGTAAGGACATCTCCTGCTGTCTGTTTGATAGCACTTCCCAACTACTTTTCCAACTTTCAAAGCTTGCATAAAACTTTGCATTTTTTAAGTAACTAGTAGTACATAGAGGAGGTAAATCTCCATGTACTACAAAAAGAATTATTGGGTCTCTGATTGTAACTTCATATTGTGTGTTCTCGACATGGATGCAGATCATGATTGGAGACCTGATCATAAACATAAGTGTCACTATAAAAGCAGCTTTAATCTTGCACAGACATATGAGGACAGACTTCCACTAACCCTCCCTGGTATGGCCATATATATTCATTTTGATATAATTATATCTTAGGAATAGCATACACCAAAAAACAGGAGGCTACCTTGTTTATCAATACCAGAACAAACTATTCTAATCATCACCTACATCTAGGCATTTAAATGTGCATCCATGCAAGCAAATAATTTATGCATGGTCATTGATTTCATGTAAGTTAAAGCAAAAAGATGGCTTTGAAAGCAATACAAACTTATAGGTGTGTTACCTGAAGGCAAACTCCTATCGATATTAGAACAAATATATATCTAATAAGGTTTGCCATCAAAATATCCAGCGCACATTGCTTGACACCGCAAATGCGAACTCCGACCTGCGACTGTTGAAAATGCCAAACACCAATGTTCCAAACCACAAAATCTCGCCACCTTTTTGACCCATGTTAGCACTTGTTTTAGTTGTAGAGCAGTCAGAAATGTCGACGTTCGTTGTTTTTGCAACATTTTTCAACATTGGCGTTATGGGTTTCGCTTAAAGGTGTCGATAATATGCACATTCAGGAATGTGTGCTCGACATTTTGATGGTAAACCATCTAAAAACACTCTGTGACTTTTGGATAAAATGTTGCTTGAAGGGAGTCAAATCTAATGTGAAAATTATTAAATCAATATTTACATTTAACTTGGGAAGCACTGTATTGAAATGTATGTGTTTGTTTGCAGTGCTTTGATTGATTGTAGTAAGTATAATAGTCAAACAGAAGAGCGCTAAACTAAGAAAAAATCCATTGGTAATTAAACTAAGAAAAAATCCATTGGTAATTAACTCCACCTTTTTGGAGTAAGAGCACAGTATGTTATAGATTAGTCTGGACCTTTAGTTCTGATACATACTGTACAGTAGCACGTGGTAGCCCTGCTAAATATGTGTATTTTAAACTTCATATAAATAGTCTTTGAGTAAATGGAAAAATAAATCACCAAAATCAAGATACAAGCAATAACCAAAAGATACACATACCTGCGGGTGCACACACACACACACACACACACACACACACACACACACACACACACACACACACACACACACACACACACACACACACACACACACATGGCAGACTTTATAAGTATAGCAAAAACATCCCGAAAGATAAATGGTGTAAGAGATAAAATACTGGTGAAGGCAGATGAGTTCTAATCATTTTTCAGTTCAAGCATCTTAAACTTTGCATATCAGAAGAGTCAGGCTGACATGTTAATCTAATACAGACCTAGGGCATCAGGAATTGCCCAATGGTATAGTAAAAGCAGAACTCTCTAGAGAACACTAACAGTGAAAAACACAAATCTTTAGAATATATATATATATATATATATATATATATATATATATATATATATATATATGAGTTGGCCGAAATCAGAAACAGCAGTGGTATGAAGATAAAGTTTAAGAATACATAATGTATGTGATGGCCCAGCACTGGCCCATTAATCAAGGAGTCTCAATCCTCACCACTGGCGAAAGTAGGGAACATACACACTGGGAAGATGACAAGTACACACATAGTAAAGTGCAATTTTCCTTAAGAGCACACTGAGATCACAGTTAGTCTGGGGCTGGTTTATCCCTCTTTCTCCAAATCCCCAGTAAGACTTCCCACTGGCACAGCTATAGGGTTGATATCTCAGCTGAGTGGCCAAACCAAGATCTCCATTACCCTCTCTATCCAACCAGTGCTTCGTATCCCTGCCCAAGTAGTTGACACACACACACACTCTTTGAGATTTGATTTATACACACACACACACACATACATGCACTCCTGGGAAAGGCTGGCATAGGTTTACTAGCTATGCCCACTTCTGCCCAGACTATAAGGTAGTTTCGACTGCCACCAGCCACTCATTATTAGCTACTTTAAGGCCCTTGACAAATGGTGTCCAATCCTATTGTGTAATGTTACTATTAATCCAAATGATAGTTTGACCAAGGGCCAGGCTGTTAGGAATGGCCTGTACAGTGTCACCAGATAGATATGCAAGTACTCTAAGAGCTTAAGTATGTCTCAGAGATATCAGCCACAATGATAAGTTTAAATATATTTAATAATAAATAATAAAAGAACAAGACAATACTCAGTAAGTAATTAGTTATATCAGAGTTCAAAATCACAGGAAATATTTAAAACAACGTTGCAGGCCAGTCTCAAATAAATAAAGAAAATATCTAAGCTACACTGTACTATATTCCTATCTGAATCTAAGAGCATTACTATGCCGTAAAAACTTACAGGACAACAAGTTGGCAGCAGTTGTGAGTGGATGTTCTTGTTAGGTCAAAGACAAAATACAAAATTCCCTGTTTCTCTCTCTCTCAGAGAGTTCTTAAATTAATTCAGATATTACTACTGGTGGTACTGCGGTAGCACTGTCACCTCACAGTAAGACGTTGTCCCGTTCGATTCTCAGCTAGAGGGTCTTCTGTCTGGAGACATGCGTGAATGGGCGTACCTTCCTTGAAGGTTGTGCGTCAGAGCTGGCAACTCGGCATGTAAAAATCTACTGCCAATCATTAGCGGACCGGAGTTCTGCTGTGGCGACCCCTAACCGGGACAAGCCGAAAGACAAGACTACTGGGTTAGCTTGTGTGACATCACTTTTTATCATCTGACTTACATTCCCAAGCTAAACCTCCATTGTCAGAAACTACCAACATTTTAGCATCTCCCTGTGAAAAATACATATCTCTCCGATCTTTGCAACTGCTGGAAGACTTAAAACAATAAAACACTTACAAAACAATGCAGAAGGCACCCTAGTTCTAGACATCCTGTCTCCTTGCTGCATTGAAACTAACTTTTATAGCACAATCATAAAGCAATTTAATTTCAACTATTTTCTTGAAGTTTTGCACATTAAGCCTCTATGTTCTAGTCCCCACTGTTAAAACATATACATTTACACATGTACAGTAGTTTATATACATTTCTGCTCTAATCCAGCAGGGCATGCTGTGGTCACACATCCAGGCTTAGCACTGTCAAACACTGTTCAACACACACTTCTGTACCAGCAGTTTAATATATAATAACATACAGTTCTAATACATTTATAAGACAAGCATATGAATCATGTTGATATTCACAAATTACATATGATTATTTACAAAATTCCAGATAGCTGTGCTGGCAGCATCTCCTTCTGTCACACGTCTGTATAAATCATATTAATATTAACAAATGACATATAATTATTTACAAAATTCCAGGTAGCCTGGCTGGCAGTATTTTCCTTTGTCACACTTCTTTCCCCTTGAAAACTCAAGATAGTTTTTCAAGTGTCCCTTGAGAAATGTTGCTTGAGAGGGTGAGCCTATCTGGGAATACCTTACCCCATTCCCTGTCTTGAGATTCCAGCTGCCTTGCTTTTCTGACCCCCAGTACAGTGCTGCACTGTCCCATCACATGCCTGCAACCCTAGGGTCCACCATAGTATTTTGCGATTTGGCTGGCTCCCTGTAGCCATAGATCCCCCTCAGACTCCTCCTGCTTTGTACTGCAAATACTCAGCACAAGGGCCTCCCTATCATGGTAAGGTTTTATCATGTTAATATGGTACAAATTATGCCCCTACCCCCTGCCTAGTAGTTCTACCATATAGTTGACATCACTGACCTTCCTTCCCACCTTGAAGGGTCCTTCCCAAGCTGCCTGCGGCTTGTTGTGTCTGACAGAAATGAGAACCATTACCTGCTGCCCCACAGCATACTCTCTAGCTCAAGCATTTCTGTCATACCAGACTTTTTTCCTGCTGTTGGGCTTCTGCCAGGTTCTCCTGGGCCAAGCCCATGAGCTCCCCAAGCCTTGTCCTGAAGTTTAGGACATATGCTACAACAGACTCTTTGTGGGTTTCACACTCGCCCTTCCACTCATCTCGAATCAAATCTAGAGGTCCCCTGACCATATGCCCATATAGCAACTCAAAGGGTGAAAAACCTGTGGATTCCTGGCGCACCTCCCTGTAAGCAAACAACAGATGAGGCAAATATTTTCCCACTCCATCTTAAACTGGTCTGCAAATGTCCGTAGCATGGTCCTTAGTGTAGAGCTTAACCTCTCCACAAGACCATTAGTCTGGGGATGGTAGAGGGTGGTCTTTTTTAGTGCTTCACCCCACAGTGCTTCCACAGACAAGCCAGCAGGTCTGATGTGAAATTGGCACCTCTGTCAGTCAGTGTTTCTTTTTGGAAACCTACCCTGCTGAAAATCTCTAACAAATCATTTGCCACCTTTTCTGCCTCAATAGAGGACAGAGTCACCACCATAGGGTATCTGGTAGCATAATCTACTACCACTAGGATATACTTTTTCTCTGTGGAATTTGGGGTGCTCAGAGGCCCCACAATATGTATAGCTACCCTCTGAAATGGTTCTTCAATCACAGGCAAAGGCATCAAAGGAGCTTTTACCTTGTCTTCTGCCTTGCCTACCTTTTGGCACTGCTCACAGGTCCTGCAGCACCCTTGTTATATCTCTAGAAATCCCAAGACAATAAAAGTTCTGCATAGTATGTCTCTTTGTACATTTCATACCCATATGACCTGCAAAGGGAATATCATGGGCTATGGCTAGAAGTGTCAGGTGGTAGGCTCTGGGCACTACCAAATGCTGTATTCTCTCACCCTCTAGCCCTCCCTCAAGGGTCCACTCTCTATACAGTAACCCTTTGTCCAGTATATGGATTCCCCCTTCCCTTGAGAATCAGGTGCCTCACTAGCTACCTCCCTCAGGCCTTGTAATGTAGGGTCTGAGAGCTGAGCCTGTCTCAACTCTCTCTTGGTAACCCTTCCCAGCTCCCCTTCCACAGGAAGTCTGGTATTCTATGACAACAGTGCGTCACTATCAGCCTGGGTACTACTACTCACCGCTGCCCTTGCAGTCAGTCATTCCAAGGTAACATCAGCACCCACAAGCTGCTGTGGCTCACCTTCAGTCTCACTGCTACAGGGTAGATCCCTCCCTGAAGTAACCATCTCAGCAGTCCTGGCTGCAAGTGTGCAGCCTGTCTGGGTATTCCCCAGGCTACCAGACCCACACTCTTGTCTCTGAGCCTGACTGCATGTAACTGCATGCACACAAGGTACTAAATTATCAAAATCATTCACTATCAAGACTGCAAGGATATCCTCAAACACACCTACTTGCTGGCTTCCTTTTCCACCCTCCCAGTCAGGGTGAACCCTAGCCAAAGGTATTTGGAATGGCATCCCTCCTAAAGCTCTGACTAGAGTAGACTGCCCAAGCAAGTAATGCTCCTCTTTAACCATTGCAGGCTTCACAATGGTTAGGTCAAAGGCTGTGTCTCTCTTAGCAATGGCCTCTTTCCCATTTACTAAGATAGGATATAACCTGTTGTGGTAAGTTTGGTACCCTTGTTGTCTTCAGACAACTTTCTGCTGGCATTCTGTCATTCCCACTTACTGGCTCTCCCACCTTTTGTTGCCCACCTTGCCTCCGTGGACATCTATGTGCTACATGGCCCCACTGGTTGCATTTAAAATATTTAACCCTTGGTCCTGAATGTGTACCTGGAATAGAGGCTTCCTCTGCTAGTGACAGACTCTGTTGGGTGGTCTGGGATGCCCACCATGGGTTCCCTTAGACCCATGAGCAGCACTGAGTATCCCTTTCCTGTGCAGTGATGCCCTACTTGCTAGGTATAGGTCTCCCTTTTTCCCCAACTTGTCTGCTGCATTACATTCTCTATCTGCTAACCAGACTCTCATGTCCTCAGGCAAAGTGCTAAGGGCTTGTTCACTCACCAAAAGGTCTGCCAGCCTTTCAAAAGTGGTGACCTGACATCCACTCACTCATCTATGAAAATATGTGCTTAGTTCAGCAATATATTCACACACACTTTCATCTGCCTTGTGTCTATGCTCACAAAACATTTTCCTATAAGCCTCAGTTGTTAACTTAAAACATTCTAAAAGACACTTTTTTACAGTATTATAATTTAAGCAATCAGTATCAGACAATTTAGAAATAGCAGTTACAGCTTTATCATGGAGTAAGGGGGTCAGGAACTGTACCCAGAGCCCTTGGTCAACATTATACTGTTTGCATACCATTTCAAACATATGAATGAAACTAAAATTATCCCCCTCTATGAATTGTGGAAGAAATTTACTGACCTTTGTTGCTTCTTTTGGATTCACTTACTCCCTTCCCCATTACCTCCATGACCCTGGCGAAGAGTCAGCATCTCTTTCTCATGTTGCCTAAGCCTCTCATTCTCCTCAGCTTCCAGACAGTGCAGTTTCTCATTTTCTTTGGCCTCCAGGCATCTCAGTCTCTCTGCTGAGTCTATTTCCAAATGTTTGGCCTCCAGTTCAAGTCTCTTTAACTCCAGACAGATTTTTAAGTCCCCTGTGGAAAGGTTGAACTGGCCATTTTCTGAGAGTTATATATTTCCAAGGCTAGTCTGATTGTCCTCCTGGTTGCTATTCTGTGAAGCAGCTGTGACTAAAGCTGCAATCATGTCTGCTTTAGTCAGGTTGGCATGCACCAGTCATTTAGCCTGGCACAGCTCAACCAACTGGCTCCTTGTCAGCTTGCCATACTCCTTTGTTGACATGCTTGCCTGCTCTCCCTCACTAACTAAGATAGCAAAAAATAAATAAAACAATTGTGATATGAAACTCTGAATGTTCACTATGTAGCTGAGTGAGAGTACAAACACCTTCAGTGACCACTGTTTACAGGCTACGGGAATTCGATATCAACACCAGTGAATCCTAATATGTGGATATTCCATCACAACAAGCCAAATAATATGTGACATAGATATCCCACCATTGTCACCAATTAATATGTGATGCCCCAGCACTGGCCCAGTAATCAAGGAGCCTCATTCCTCACCACTGGCAAACGTAGGGAACATACACACTGGGAGGATGACAAGTACACACACAGAAAAGTGCAATTTCCTTTAAGAGCACACAGAGATCACAGTCAGTCTGGGGCTGGTTTCTCTCTCTTTCTTCAGATCCTCAATAAGACTCCTCACTAGCACAGCTATAGGTTGAGATCTCAGCTGAGTGACTAAACCAAGATCTCCAGTACCCTCTCTGTCCAACCAGTGCTTTGTGTCCCTGCCCAAGTAGCTGACACACACACACACACACACACACACACACACACACACACACACACACACACACACACACTCTTTGAGGTTTGATTTATATACAAATACACACACAAACTCCTGGGAAAGGCTGGCACAGATTTACTAGCTATGCCCCCTTCTGCACAGACTATAAGGTAGTTCTGAGTGCTACCAGCGACTCTTTGTCAGCTACTTTAAGGGCCTTAAAAAGGGTGCCCAGTCCTATTGTGTAATGTTACTATTAATCCAAATGGTAGTTTGACCAAGGGCCAGGCTATTAGGGGTGGCCTGTACAGTGTCACCAAACAGATATGCAAGTACTCTTAAGAGCATAAATATGTCTCACAGATATCAGCCACAATGATAGGTTTAAATATATTTCATAATAAATAATAAAAGAACAAGACAATACTCAGTAAGTAATCAGTTACATCAGAGTTCAAAATCACAGGAAATATTTAAAACAACATTGCAGGACAGTCTCAAATAAATAAAGAAAATATCTAGCTGTACTGTACTATATTCCTATCTGAGTCTAAGAGAGTTACAGCTCCCTGATGTATAAAAAAAAAAAAAAAAAAAAAAAAACTTTAATCCACAGAGCGCTTTCAACCCCTTACAAAGTTGGGACTTCATCAGTCTTAAAACACAGCAGTCTGCTCCTATAGAGGGTACTGCATTCAGATGCAATTTTGATTAAAACTTTATATCAACCAAGCACCTTCACTTCCCCATTAATTGCTTCCACTCCATTTAAAGGAACAGAACCAATATATATGCATTTGCATAATATCCACATTTTCAATCCACTACCACCAAAAGTCAAAGCAGCAGTTATAAAGATATGTATAAAAATCTAATATAAAGAATTTATATATGTAAGGAGGCTGTTAAATAAAGCCCTGCCTAGGAATGTAACCAGACTTCCTTTGCCCTGTGCTTTAAAACATTACATATAGGCACATTTTTTACTACTTTCCACTGTCATGGGCTTTAGTAAAGTGCATTCAGTCACCTGATGAAACGTCAAATTTCTTTTTTTCCAGTAGTTTTAGCACAATTATGAATTGTCTGGTCTCTTTATTAGCCTTTGTGAGTTAGTAAATAGAGCCTCTGTTACCTTAATACCAGCCTTTGGCTAAAGTGTTGAGTACAGGCAGTTGTGTGCAGACAAAATGAAAATGGTGGAATAGTGCTATTTTAGGAGAAAAGTGTTTCTTTTAAGTAAGCAGAAATGATACTAGTATATCTCAGTCATCTAAATATCATATAAAACACAGAAACAGCTAAAGTTCTACAATAAACACTATCTTTTGGTAGTAAAGTATAAGTGAATCTTTTATATTGGTTGAGAGTGTAGTTTGTCTTGCAGAATCTCACTTTTCAGTAAGGAATATCTCAATCTGTGCATCTGAGAGGGTGTCTGCCCTAAACATCCCTCACTGTTGTGTTTATTATCAGTTTTTGCCAAATGTATGCCTGCCAGAAACAAGGTAATTAACTGACTATTGTACCTGGACTGTTAAGTTTTGTTTGCTCTCATTCTTTTGAACATGCAAGATAGACTGGGCACTGCTGCAGAAAACGTTTCAGTTTCTAATCATGGGATATCATTCCATGAGGTCTTCCATATATCTGCTAACTGACAAAAACAGGGGTTGCTGTCTGGCAGAATGACTTCTGTCTTACATGGACTATTTACCTACTTCTATGTATTCATTTTGAAAACTCCACATAGAAATTCTAGTTCATAGTGTGTCTGCAAAACTAAGTATATGTAGTTTGTATTCCAAGCCTGTCATGTGATTTATAGCAGTTGTGATGGCAATCATATCTTCTTCACCTAATAATGCAATCGTAATGAATATATCATTAATAATATTGGTCTGCCTTAACTTTTAGCCTGTAATGTCTACTGATGAAGCTTAATTGTATCATTTCTTACTACTATGAATATCATTTGTTCTCTTTTCAAGCTGATTGTGGCAAATTTTTGCATTTTATTTGTATATGAGATAACTTCATTCTATTTAACATTGTAGAGCTATTATAGCTAAATGGTTTACATAGTTGCACTCTTCCTTTTCTTAATGCACTATCTGCTTGATTTATATATGAACTTGGCTTATGAAATCTTATTTTTGAGCACCTACGCCTGCTTATTCTCAAAGTTCTAGTCTGGTCATTTATTATTACTCCCTCATCTTATTAGCTACTGTTTTAACTGTGCTCTGTTATTAACAGGTTCTGTTAGCATTTTAAAGTCCACATAGATTGGTTTAGTCTGTGACAGAGATCTCGTTCTGAACTTCTACCCTTTCCAGCCTTGTAAAATTACAGCAGATATTTTTTAGTATTATAGTAGTTGAAAATCCAGAAGAAGCAGGTTAGTGGCTAGCTACTGGCATTCATCATGGCATCTCCTGAATAGGCTGTATTCCTGTTGATAGCACTCATCATTCACTTTGCATAATGCCCAGTGAGCCTGCAGTTGCTCACAGGCTAACAAGTAATACATGTACTCCACTGCTCCTATATAGGGTACTGCATTCAAATGCAATTTTGATAATAGCTATAGAGATGAAATATAATTAGGACTCCCACTGGGATGAAGTCATTCCTCCTACAATTTCCATTACCAGTGTCTTAGACTGCATAAAACTAGTAATGGGAGTAGCTAGTGGTTTATAAGCAGTATTAGAAATCTCCCAGATAGCCATTGGGACAACCAACTCATCTGACTATAGCATGGAAATAGAAACTAACTCTAGGCACCGATCTGTGCATCATCCACCTAAGAATGTCAACGTTTCTTACCAAAGTCCTGTTTTAAGTGCTTCATCACCTTTTTTTCCAAGGTGGCTTCCAGGTGGATGATATCTCTGCGTCTGTTGTTAAGGAATCCCTCTCCCTCAGTTGTGATGGGATTTGGGTTTGTGCAGATGGTTATAGCTGCTAAATATGAAACAGAACACAGGCTTACCTGAATTACCATCTAGTTGTAGATATATCAGACTTGTTGGTTGAAGCAGCCCCCTTGCCAGATCACCATCTGGTCATTTCCAACTCCTTGATAGGTCACTCTATATTGAATGGGTAAAGTACATTCATTTAAGGAAAGCAGTAGGAATAATTTTGGTTTTGTATTCCACCAGCTCTGTCTGAGGTACTGTTCAGATAATCTGTGCAATCTGTGGTTGCCTACAGTAAAGCTGCCACTAATGCTGTTCATCAAATTGGCCCGATCAAGTACATCCTGTTTTTAGTGGGATGTATGACTCTTGGTATGTTCATGAATACTACATTTTCAAGAAGGTAGGATACAGAATAGAGCCCAAATACAGACTGATTACTTTTAAAAACACTAAAAAAAAATTCAAAAAAGGGGAAAACAAAAAAAAAGTAGTGAAAAAAACACAACTCTGAATATGGCTGTGAAATGGGGGGGAAACTATATCTATCTATATATATATATATATATATATATATATATGTATATATATATATATATATATATATATATATATATATATATGGGTTTCCTTCACATGGTCAACATTTCAGAATGTCGACATTTATATGTCCGAGACCATATGATCAACATTCAAAATGTCAACCATGGGGAACCGGCATCTCCGTACGGTGCAGAATGATCTCGGACTTGGTATATTTAATTTCTGGGGGTGCAAGGGGGCATAGCCCTCCTGCTAGCAGCATGAAGGTAATTTTTTTTTGTTTTTTTATTTTGTACTTGTATGGTTGACATTTCAAATGTTGATCATATGGTCTCGGCCATATAGATCCATATATATATATATATATAATATATATATATATATAGGTCCACGATGTAATTTAAAAAAGTCAAAATCTCAAACATCACAATCCCGACGTTCAGATGTTTAAGATTTTGAAATCTCAAAATGCAAAAAAAAAAAAACAAAAACTAAAACTAAAAAAGTTAGACATCACGTTGCTGCTGAGGGAAAGCTCCCTGCAATCCCCAAGTGAGGGGCTATGCCCCCCCACACCTCCTGCTACTTAAATATACCAACTCCGAGATCGCACTACAGTGAAGAGAATGGTAAAGTTACTGTTCCGCACTGTTGGGTCATCTCAATTGTTTAACTTCAGAACATATGGACATTGGGATTCTCATACTCGGGATTTTGACATTTCGAAATTAAGAAGTGGACACACATACATACATATATATATATATATATATATATATATATATATATATATATATATATATATATCCTGCATTATATCACAAGCATACTTATGTCCAGAAAGTTGCTCACTGACAACTGAAAAGCTATAAAGGAAAAAAATAAGATAGCTCTTTCCCTTTGAGTTTCCCAGCCTCTCATGTACACTGCCATGGGTATTGAAGCTTAAAGTCCTGCACTGACAATGCAGTTCATGCAATATAATATCCATTCTCAACAGAACAATTTACCTAATTAACACAAAAGTTTAGATACAAGATGGCACAACTGTCATCTGCTCTTCCCGTTCCAAGTTGATACCAACAAATGGGAAAGCAACCACAGTAAAAAGAATTTTAACTTAACAAGTACAGCATGCCAAGATTGCTAATTAACTGGCTACATTAACTTCTGAAAGAATTTGACATATAATGCCATCAGTGGAAGAAATTAACATCTCTGAAGCTTTCTGGCTGCCTATTGGCAGGCCTTCACTCAGCAGCTGACGTCATATTAAAATACAATGGTCACCTAAACGGCCTGCCATATCAATTAATATTGTAAGCATTACACTCACTTATTTAATTCAGCTGCTACATTGTTTGTACAATTTTATATCCAGTGTAGGCCATATGCATGGTACATATCTTCCTTCTGGTTGTTGGCCCATTACATTCAATTTCTATAGTTTCTGTTACTATTAAATTTTATACATTAAGCAGAACCCAGAACTAAAAATTACATGACATCAATTTAATTTCATTTTACCTTTTCAAAAAGTCCTTTTTATACTAGTTTACCATCTTTTTATAAGAAATGCAAAGGCTCTACTATTTTCTTTTAAACCTCCTGACACTCTTCTAACTTTCCATCCTGTGGCTGTCTCCTTTCTATTAAATGTTTATCCCAAATGTTCCATTTCTTTTTATGGAAAGTGCTAGAGCTTAGTTTTAATATAAGTATTTCACTTCCCTTGATTTCCTCCATCAGCAGTTTTACTTCCTTAATATTGCGTTCCTGGATAGTTTCCAATTCCTCATTATCTCTTTCTTCACTACTAATAATGTCATTACTATTATAACTCTGGTGCAGCCTATAATAATGTCGTTACTATTATAACTCTGGTGCAGCCTATAATAATGTCGTTACTATTATAACTCTGGTGCAGCCTATAATAATGTCGTTACTATTATAACTCTGGTGCAGCCTACATGTCACAGGTGAGTTGATCCAACTTAAAAAATCTGATTATGTAAGCAACATTTCCTTACCTAGTAACTCCTCATTTAAGGCTTTTAAATCTTTCTTAAAATTTGTTAAGTTTCCCACACTTTCATAAGATGTATTCCCAAACCCCCTATAAGTATTATAATCACTTGTTTTCTTATTCACGGTGCATTTAAACCCTCACTAGGTGCCCTTGCAAGATACTTTTTTCACAAAACACATAACCCTCAACCAAATCAGGTTTAGCATGTAATTCAAACAGCACAGCAAAAGCATTTACCTTTTTAATTTTCTGTAAGTAAATCCCTCGTCTTGAAGAAACAACTAGGTTACAGCCCTAATACATAATCTTGACAATGCTTTTATTATAAACAGTCCTAATTCATCAGCAAGTACATGTGCTTGCTCTAGAAATAATCCGGCAATAAGTATATATAACCTGTTAATCTCTAACAATTTAAAATGAGTATTACATTTCAAGCAATTTTTGTTATGTGAAAATAATTATAGCAAAACAAAAATTGAAAAGCCATGATAATGTAAGTACTATGCGACCAAAAGTTATTATGAATTCAGAGCATCAGCAAATATTAAACACATGTTAATATCACCATTATGCCTACCTAGAACTTTAGTCCTGTATAATGTCTTTTAAGCCGATTATGTTCAAAGAATTCTCTGTTCATTAAGAGCATAATTATAATTTTGCATACAGTTTAAATTCATTTAATAGGTGCATGCTGAAAACAACACACATGCTAAATACGCAAGTAGACTTTTTAAACATCCTTTACACTACATTTAACAACCTACCTCAAAGCTCTTCGCCTAATAGTCCCCAACAGCTTAAACAGCAATTTTACATTTTAAATCACTTATTATAAAGTTCTCATGTAAAACAGATATTTAGAAGTCATGTTAATATTGCCAATATGCATCTTGCAACAAAAATCTTATAAATTCTAAATACTGTAAGTTTTTCCTTTAATTGAATTGTTTTTGGCATCCTGCTGCCTGCTGACCATCATCTCTCTACTGTCCAATGGTTCTTTTCTTTCCTCATGGAAGAGAACTATTCCCAGTCCAATTGCTCCCGAGGTAATGAGGTATGAGCCATTATACTTCAGCCATTGGTGTATTCTTAATTACACAAGATAGTCCCACTCCCCTGTGATGATGTGGGCTTTTCTACTTCCCTGATATGGAGGTATGCCTGCCCCTGACATTCTCTACAAGGGCTACTGTACTGATTTGGGCATATAAAGTCTTTCTAGCCACTGATGTTCTTAATAGTCCCATCACATTAACAACACAATTATAATTTACATAAATGTTTATATTTGATTGACAGGCATAAGCTCATAATTGCATGTAGTTTAAATGTACCACTAGTTGAGGACCATTTTATCTTCATTGAAGATTCTTCAATGCAAGAACCCAAAACATTAAATAACTAATGCAGTCTCAGAGAAATCAAAAAGGTGATATTCATAGTCATTTGACTTTCCTTGCATGCTTTACAAAACTATTCTGATCCATAACCCTCCCCAAATCCATATCATCACCACTGTATGCTACAGCAAATGAGTTTAAGAGTACCACATAAAAATGTGGTAGTCTGTGGGAGGGCCAATGTAAATTATCATCCTGGCATGATGACCAATTCTAGCTTGGGTCATTTTAGAATCATATACATCCAAAAAGATGGTTCACTGACAAAATCCAAAGAATGTCACAATCCTTGAAGGTTCTCCATTGCCTGTTGAGCTGCTGACCAGTTCTAGCACTTGGATGGTTTGGGAATCATAGATACACATTCATCACAGGTGCAGACCAGGGCTGGAATCCAAAGACTTTAGGCTTGTCCAGTGTTCTTGTGGCACTCCTCTATGGCTTTCAATGGTGGTATTCCGTAAGGGATAAATTGTAGATGGCTTACTGATGTAATCCAAAGATTTTAGCAATCCTTAAAAAGCTGTCCATTGCCTTCTGAGCTGAGGAGAACAGTTACATCTATGATAGAGAAACACTGTCAGAATCAATGTAAATGATAATTTATCTCTTCGTTTATGCCATCAGCCCTTTTTTTAACTGGAGGTGAAAACTGCACCTGCTCCTGTGTGGTAATCTCCAAGAAAATGTGATCTACAAGAATAAGTCTTTTGTTAACAACAATCTTCTTAACTGGATCACCAAATCTGTGTTAGAGTTTGTTCCTTTTCATGCCAAGTTACAAAGTGAACTAAGATCATTCTTTATAATGACAAGCTCTATCAACCAACAACAGTAATTTCTAGGCTTTTTCAATGCCTAGTGACATTTTGGAAATACAATCCATTGTGTCATCATGATTTACTCCAAATAGCCAAATCCCTCTTTACCCACATGAATCCCAGTCTAGCAGAAATTTCTCCACCTTGTTTTGTTTTCCAGTGTAACCATCTTATCTTCTTAAATAAATTGATTACTTAGCTACATGGACTTATTTTGAATTTCCAGCACTTTTTGCTGAAATAACACTATGTTATCTTATTGTTGTTTCATGAACTTACTACAGTTATCTCCAGGTGACTTGAGCTGCTCAACATAACAATTCAAAAGACTACACCAGGCATAGCTTCCATCTATTGCTTGACTGTTTACAGGTCACCTTCCATATCTGCTTTCTATAACCTTATTACTATCTGCAGATTACTATATTCACTGGATTGTGGCTCAGCAATTATAGGGTATCCCTCATTTTCTTCACTTTCCCTCATATTTAAAGCCAACATTTCAAAGGTGACAAACACCTGTACCACTAGCACCAGTGTCACATAAAAAACACTGAAGATACATCTTTATCTGTTATTCTTCACAGAGCAGTTGAAGGTAATAATCAACATTTCAATGTGCAATGAGACTTCCCTTGGCATTGGTATGACTTTGAATAGATGATTTGCATATTTCCATTTCTGGTGCAAGAATAAAGCTGGATTATAAACCATTCCATATGAATTGTCTTTATTTCACTGAAAAGCTAATATTAATTCCTGAATCTTAGGACAGGTCCAATATTTTTTTAGATTTTTAATCTGGAATGGAAAAAAAATATATGGATAAAACTGCAAGCATTTAGTAAAGAATCAGTAGACCTTTTCAAGTCTCTTAATATCAGAGGTGGAGAAGGAGGGGCCAGAGAGAGTATCATAATCTAACAGCAGCCTCATATAATGCTTCTGTATGGAGAGAAGAATATTTGGGTGCCTGGAACTGAAGAAATAATGGCAGACTCAGTCATTCTATTTGCCTTAATTGTTATAGCTGTTATTTGCTTACAGAGCTTTAGTTTATTGTTTTCAAATATTCATTCATCCATATTTTAAGTGTTAGTAGAATCAAAGAGGTTTGTATCAAGATTATATAACATATTGGGGCTTTTTAAGACAATGTATTATCTTACTTTTAGATGTGCTAAATTTCATCTTATTAAACCTCAGTTCACACATAGATGTCAGAGCCATACCTAGGTCATTTATAACCCTGGGCAGTATACAGACTGTCATCCCCTCAATCCAAAGTAGAAAACCAAACCAAAAAGGGGTCTTCAAAAGTACCTGAATACTAAAAAGTACAAAAAACAAAAAAAAGTCTTCCTAAACTTTTTAACCGCAGCAAGAAGCATATACAAGCTCTGTGCTGCAGTTAAAGTATTAGATACATTAATTTCCGTAGCTGCAATATCAGAAGAAGTTACTGAAATGAATTGTGGTACTTCAGTAGCACCCAAACAGCAGCTCTTCTGTACTGCTTGTCAGGTTGCCCAACGGTTTGTGACCAGGGCAGCCACCCACTTCTCCCCACCTTGGTTATGACATTGGTAGATGTTATCCAAATTCATTTTTCAACAACTACTAGATTGTTGTCCTTTAACAATGCATACATTTCATTAGTATATTTAGTATGCCAAGCCATAGGATGAATTGAAAGACTCAAAAGGTATGAACTGAAACAAAATAGGTTCAAATACAGCCCTTAAGAGCCCTGAATTAAATGAAAAAGGGTCACTCAATATGCTATTGAGTCTCATCCTAAGAAACTGATTATACAACCAGTTAATAATGTAGCTATTAATACCTAGATGAAACGGTTTATGAATTGAGATTTGATGAGCATGCAAATGAAATGCTCTTAACATAGGTAAAAAATACTTTGGCAGGGACATGCGTCTTATTTATTTTATTTTGAATTTGTTAGCTGGGGTAGAGCATTGACTCCATTAAAGTTATTTCAGTCTCAACCCGGTGTAAGCATGATAGATACATGACTTAAATACAGAGTGAATGACAAAACACAATATATGCAAGTACTATATAAAAAGTTAATATCTGAGTAGGTCTGAGAGTGTGAAGAGAATAGATATATCACATTATGTACAGAGGATTCATTGTCCTACTTAATCATTTGTTAAATATAATTGTTGCAACCACAGCATTGCTTTACTCATGTTGACTACCACAGTTAATTTAGAGTGTGTAGAGAGTGCTATTAGTGGGTAATTTGGAGTGTGGTATAGTAGGTTATCTATAGTATGGTATTACTGGGTAATCTATAGAGTGTGGTATAGCAGGTAATCTAAAGTGTGGTATTACTGGGTAATCTACAGTGTTGCATAGTAATCTACAGTGTGGTATTACTGGGTAATCTATAGTGTGGTATAGTAGGTAATCTACAGTGTGGTATTACTGGGTAATCTAGAATCTGGTATAGTAGGTATAGTCTGGTATTACTGGGTAATCTAGAGTGTGGTACAGTAGGTAATCTCCAGTGTGATATTACTGGGTTTTCTAGAGTGTGGTATAGTGGGTTTTCTAGAGTGCAGTAATAGGGAGCATAGTGCATAAATCCTCTAAGAGCTTTTAACAGTAACTGCATTCCTCCACCATTTGTTCTTCATCCCAAATTTTCCTACTCTCACTTCATCCTTGGCTCCCTCTCATCCCATGTTTTCCTACTCAGATCCCTGTTTTTCTTTCTCATTCCATATTTTCCTGCTCATACTCAACCCTTGGTTCCCTCTCATCCCGAGTTTCCCACTTAGACTCCACTCTTTGTTCTTCCAAAACCATCAAACCTTTCCCTGTTATGCTCAGTCCATTTTCCCCATTAGAAGGGACATACCTAGTACCATATTGAGGTGATAGTCATCTGGGAAGAGCAACATCCAGACAACTATAAGGGCTGTTTCTCCCAGCCATCGGCAGACCATCAGCTTCCACTGCAGCCCAGCCTAATGAATGGCTCATTCACTGCATGCCACAGCCCATCTGATCTACTGGTTCAGGGTTACATATGAAAGGACTGATATCACCATCAAGCCCTCCTCCAGAGACAGTCCACAGAATGCCTTGGTCTCTCCCTGTAGTTGCCAGTTCACAAGGCTAACCCTGGTTCTGAAGAGGTCTTCATCTGCAAGAACAACTCAGATTTTATCTCCTGTTCTAAAACAACCCTATCCTCACCCCTAGTGGTGACATGATCACCTATCTCACTGCAGGGACTACTAGTGTTCCTCTGACCTATGCATGCTTCTTCACATGTATGGACAAAGCTACCATCACTGACTTGGATAGTCATAGGTCACATGTTTTCTATACCAATTCCAGTATTTAGGACCCCTGCTGTAGCTGTAAAGTGACAGATAAGGCATCTAAGAAGCACAGCACCTACCTCACAGAAGGAGTTAGCCATAGCTGCTTCTGTTCCATTCACACCCACCAGTCTCTTCTAGTGCTTCAGACACAGATTGATCTTGGTTCCCCTGGGGTTCAGCCCAGCCTTTTTCCCCGTGTATCTCTATGCCACAAGTGTTGTTTTTTTAGTCATACAAGTGTAGCAGTTCTGGTTTATGTTAAAGTGGCACTGCTCAGTGCTAGGATTCTAAATAAAAAAAAAATGCCTGAGTTTGAGGCTTTCCTGACTCTTCAGCACATATCTGTGTAGCTACTAAACATATGGTTTCAGTGTACTGATAGCACTATCTTTTATCTGGGTTCAGTAATTATCATTCAGTCAGATCTTCTGGGGGTACATTTGTATTCATCCACAGTCCTATTACCTTGTGCCAAATCTACCATGATACCAACCGAGAATGTCTGGAAATCCTAGTGAATTGTAGCAGGACTAACTTTAATATTACTGATAATGATAGGTCCCTATCAATGTCCTCTGCTGACCATGATATATACCTGAATCAGTTGTAGTCAATACCTATTAAACCTAATAACTTAATTGTAGACAGAGGGGCAAGCCTTTACAACTAATAACACAGGCACAGTAGTTCCTGAACTTAAATACTAGTTTTCTGGACCTAATTATCCTCTTCCTCACTTGAGATGGGAGTCTTCCTGACTTTGTGTTCACAAATATTGCCACAGCCTGCACCCCACCATGCGTTGCCTTCTCCTTGCTTATGTCTAACCACCAGGCTGTTACATTTTCCATTAGAACTAGATGTACCATTTCTAAAAACCTTAATGTAGTCAGAGGCTTCTCCAAAGTCAACCTCTTCCAGTTTGCTAACAACCGGAAGAAATTCAAAAGTGCTTCCCCCCAGGAGATGACAATATTGACTAGTTTACAGCCAAACTTGCTACATGTACCTCATAATTCTACTTGCATCCAAACAGTTGTACTGAGACATCTGCCCCTTTCTCTCACAAGTACAATGGAAAGTTCAAAAATAAACCTTATGGTAGAATTCTCATATAAATAACTTTATAATAAGGAGAAAATGTTTCTTATATATAATAGCATCATTCATACACTGGATCTAAAACTGGTCAGTAAAGATCTCAAATGCACCATTAGAAAGTACAAAGCAGCCTATGAAATAAAAATTGCCACAGTTTCCAACAAGAATAACAATAATCACAAGGCCTTTTTTATGTATAATAGGAAACTCAGAACCAACACCCGGTACTGTGCTGAGTTTCTATCTAATGATACCAGTTAATCCGATCCAAAGATATCACTAATATCCTAGCTGACAAATTTTGCTCTAATTTCACTCTAACATACCCTTGCTTTCTCCTTTTGCTGTTTGAACTACCCCTCCCTCCACCCATAACCACCTTGTACTAACAACAGTCTTAATCCATTAAAGGATGGATTGACGCCTTGTCTGTGAGGTACAGAAATATTGCTTCATATGTAAGTACAGAGTGAAACATGGATTTTTAAAACTATATGTAGTATTATTATACTGTATATATGCTTATTAGTTATAGCATTTTCTTGGTAACCATTTGAAATGTCAGGATCCACCTAAGGAAGTCCCAAAACACGAAG
Organism: Protopterus annectens; assembly: GCF_019279795.1. Lineage (NCBI taxonomy): Eukaryota > Metazoa > Chordata > Ceratodontiformes > Protopteridae > Protopterus > Protopterus annectens. The sequence goes on from NC_056734.1 coordinate 363,491,202, forward strand.
ACTGAATGGCTGAAAGAATGGACTTACATATATTATATACCAAGTCCAAGGTGCCATTTCTCATAATATTCAGTTTCTCTGAGGTATGGTGATCTCGAAGTTGGTATATATAAATTTGGGGGGTGCAGGGGGGCTTGCCCCCCTTGCAAAAAGAAGTTTAAAAGAGAATAGCGATTTTCAAAATTCACTCTCGTCCTTTGTTTTCAGTATTTTTTTGGCTTGTCGGCACTTGGCATTTCGAGTACCAACATTTAATAGGGATCCAATTTTCACTGCATTTAATTAATTGTTTTAGTCAATGTATGCATCGCATTTAATGAAACTTGTGCATTTTGTGTGTCTGCATTGTTGTTACCCTTTGGCTTGAGTTGTGACTAAAAAATGGTCCTCAAACCAGCCCACCAACCCAATTAACTAAATAAATAAACACTCTGAGTATGACCCATCAGCACTATCAAAAAAAAAACACCTCCTCCTCTAAGACTGTGCCACTAACTTAAAGGGATGAAACTCTGACTAAAGTGTAGGCAACTCAAGTTTGACTAGCAGTTTGGGCACTTGATGAAACAAGCAAGGAGGGTGAGATAAGCCCATGCTGAGGGAGAGAGACAGTGGTTCTCATCTGCCTCAAGCTACTGCTCTAATGAGAGGGCCTTAGTTGAAGAGATGAGGCAGTCATGATGTGGGTAACCACTGTTAGAAAATGTAAGTGCGGCTAACCAGGCTGGTGAGGGTAGCCTCAGTTAGCACATCGGAGGAGCATGTGTCTGAGGACAAGGGGCCACATGCTACCATTGCAAGTAACACTAGTGCTCCTGTCAACACCAGGGACAGGATTTAGCCATAAAATGGAAAAAAAAGGTCCTAGTGCCAGTGAGATTACATAGCACCATCATGGCAGCCTGGGTGATTGCCCTCACAGACAGGGAGATGTCTGATCAAGAGAAGGCTTGATGTCAGCAGGCATGGGATCAAAAATAATACCAACAAAAATTGCCACCTCTGTGGGCCCAGACAGCATACCTGACTATCTCGTAATCTGTGCAAAGCAAAGCTTTGCTCATCCGTTCAAGGACTTGCTCAACCTTATCCTCTCTAGTAGTTATGTACCAGAAGTCTGAAGAGCTGCCATAGTGGTAGCACTCCTTAGGGCACCTCACCACAGACCCTAGGAATTATAGGGGCATAAGTGTCACCAGTATCTTCTACTCAGTCATGTAGTGCATCTTGGTCAAACTTTGAAATAGGTGACCTACAATCCTTTGACATTCATTTTAGGTTTGTGAAAAACAGATCTTATTTACACAATCTGTAAGATTCTTTGAAAGAATAACTGAAGGCATGGACAAGTGCCACTCCCCCATATCATCTGCCTGGGCCTGGAAAAGCCGTTTGATACAATTTGCCATGCTGGTATTATTGATAAGTTGACCCACTTAAACGATAGCCTCATCTCACTCATTGAATAGACAATTGGCTCTCTAATGGAGGTCACACCATGAAGGCTGGTGGAAAATCTTCTACACAAACAAATGTCACTAGTGGTGCGCCACAGGGCTCATTCCTGGGCTTTCTCTTCATTGGCATCTAGTTCTCTTATATTAAGGAAGATTTATGGTTAACTAATTTTGCTGATGACTCAAACTGAATGCCTTTATTAACACCCCAACTGACATTCAGATCCTCCATGATGGGCTTACCCAAGCAGTAGGAATTCATCTGGTATACTGACAAACAGCCGAGTCTAAATGCCAAAAGTGACAATACTATGAATACCCACACTAAAGATCTCATTCTTTATCATAACATAAAGAGGAACTGCTGGTGGGATAAATATGTAACTGACTTCCTTTGCATGTCAAACCAAGCAGTTCATTGGCCACCTTTAAGACCATTCCTGATGACTGGATAGGTATTCACAAATTGTATGTGAGTATGTAGTATAGCCATCCTAGACTAGTACAGCTAGTTAATTTACAAGTTTGCTGGGATGCATTGGTTAGGCTTCTCAGCAGTAATCTGGATCATTTGCCTAATAACGAACATTTGAACCTACAGAAGAAAATCAGTGAGATCTAGCAACAGATTATTTTATATCTTCATCTGACATGCCACCTAGAACAAAATCTTTTTCTAGTTTTAGATTATTCATATGTGTAAGACTTCTCTCTTTAGTTATTAAGTGAAAGGCATGTGTGAGTTATCAGACATAGAAAACTTGGTCAAAAAATAGTGGAATTCTGTATTTAAAGCGGTCCTACAAGTATTCCTACAGTAAATAGTGTTAGAGGCTGGGCTCCATGTTCAATACTTAAGGACTTAAGAACATCAGGCCTGTAGGAGTCCTGCAGTGTACTCCTAGTAAAAGCTTAACAGTCTGTCCTGCTTGAGGATTTACTACAGTACTGTGCTACCACAGTTATTTGAAAAGCTAACCTACAAATGAATGAAATGTAATGGACTGTAGCTGCATGTTGGCAATGTGTGCTTGCAAGGATAAGATACTTTCTTGAAGGAAAGTAATTAAAACAAGGCTGCTAAGGGGTGACTTGTGCCTGGTTTACAGGGCAGTCACTTACCTGGTCCTGATGGAAATGCTGCACATTCGTAAATCAAACTGTACTGCAGGGATCCTAACCTAGCCTCTGACATGAACAAATCATGATGGAGTGATAGATACAGCTCCCAGAGACTGCCAGTTCTTTGGACAAGCTTCCAATTCACTTGAAATGTTGCCCTTCCCTGACCCTCTTCAAACACAACCTATATCAATGGATGGGTTCACTTCTGGGGTTTTGCCCATGTCCCTCATGGACAGAGGCAGTCAGTATTAATTACCATAGACTCTTACGTCTGTTAACTTTGCTCACCTAACCACTGGCAACTGGGGTGACTCGGGACAAATATGGCTAGGTTGTAAGGGCCCTAGGGCCATTAGCCTAGTAACCTTCTATGAACCTATGAAAAGTGGAGCAGCCAAAGGGTGAAAAAAATTACCTATATGTAACAGAAAATGTAGGAAAGAACAGAATACAGAAGTATGTGGACACCAAGCTGAAGGCTGTAGCACAGTTGTGAAGAGTGAAAAACAGGACCAGCAGCAGGGAGATAGCAGACCTGAGAGGACTAGGCAAGGAAGGAAAAAAGTGATTGAGCACCACTTACTCATTGTGTGCAAATTCACTGAAAAGAAAGACGAATAAAATGTATTGAAACAGGAACAGTATACTGAGGGTAAAAGCACAGATTAATCCCCATCCCAATAACAGAAGAACAGAGAAAAATCTCTCATCTATTTAGCAAGGCAGCACATCACCATAACAATGTACAGTGGCTGAATAAAGTTCAAAAATCTTTCTCCAAATGAAAATGCAGGCAGTGGGTAAACATCCCCATAGCTATGAAAATGCAGATACCTTCACTACAAAAGAAAATACATATGCTGTCCATCAAAATAAAAAAATAACACATGATGTCCCTCCAAACTAAATGCAGATAATGTCTCAAAAATAAACAATATTAAACATATGTTGTCTACACTGCATAGCTTTATATGTAGCAGCAGCAGCAGACAGTAGAAGACAATGCATGAGATCCCTTCAGTGAACAAGACCATGGGACCAGTCAGATAGGAATGCCAACAAAAGGCAGGGAAGGCAGTAGCAACAAAACCAGACTGAGGCACAAAGGGAAGTAGTATCAAAGTGTAAGTACCATAATGAGCGATAGTGCGGTAGAACTGGAGGGGAAAGTAGTATCAAAGTGTAAGTCCCATAATGAGCGATAGTGCGGTAGAACTGGAGGGGAAAGTAGTATCAAAGTGTAAGTCCCATAACGAGCGATAGTGCGGTAGAACTGGAGGGGAAAGTAGTATCAAAGTGTAAGTACCATAACGAGTGATAGTCCGGTAGAACTGGAGGGGAAAGTAGTATCAAAGTGTAAGTACCATAGCGAGCGATAGTGCGATAGAACTGGGGGGGAGGCCAGAAACACTGTACAGTCTATAGCATCACTGTGCCAGTAAACAGCAAACAAAATGGTCCACATAGGATAAACACAGTGTTCCCTGGAAGGAGCAGTAGGTATGCATGCGGGTTCACTGTAGGAGGAGAAAATGGAAGGCATGCTCAGAGCTGTACACAGATTCAAGAAGGCATATAGATCCCTCAAGAAAATTACTCTCATAAGGTAGCAGTAGCATGGATCACGGTAGAAGCAGCCAGCATGGCCAACAGCCAAAGACCAGTCACCAAAACCAAGAGAGAAGAACAGCTGGGTATGCCAACACACTGTAAGTCAGAGCACGGTAGCTGAACAACAGATATGGAGGTATGCAGTGCAGTACAGCACAGCACACCCATCAACAACATGGACAGCAGCATAGATTATAGACAGGCTACCCAACAGGTGCAAAGTGTACATTACACAACACAGACAGGTAGCTGACAGAAGGTAACATGGGGAAGGACAGAGGTGATGACACTCAGTAGTGGAAAGGGCACCACCAAAGTGTAGATATTACACACACACACAGATGGTGTGCAATGGCATGCAGGAAGTCCATCATGGGATAGTGTGCCCTATTCACCACAGAGTATAAAAAGGCCTGCTGCTGTTACACCCTCCACTGTTTCTTAGGTGATGGAGACAACCCATAAACAATGGTTTCCCAAAGGCCATCCATATGGTTCTGTTCATAGCAAGCCACCTAGAGTAGTTCCTGCAGGTCACTGCTCCATGTTCAGCATATACTATGTAGCTTCATGTTCATTTCTTTGGCATTATTTTGTGGGGGGGGGGTATTGAGCCCACTGTCAGCTCTTATGCTGACTAGAATATTGATGGGAATTGTGGAGACAGGCATTAGGAATATAGTAGGTAGGTAGCATACCAGTGAGGGTAGGCAAAAATGTAAACATCATTTCAACACATGTACAAGTGATCAGTGGCACAGGAGCAACATGCCTGTAGGTTACCAAAGACATCTGCAATGTCCATGGGTGGAAGGAATTTCAAAGCTATGAACCTTTCTTCTCCAGCTGAAAGGCTGGATTGGCAGTATGAATCAGTTGGAGACCCAGCTTTTGAACTTTCTGCCACAGGTTTTGCCTGAGTTAGAACATACGTCCATGGGTACCTAGAAAGTTTACAGTGGCCATATTAAGAGAGGTCTTCTCAGAATCAAGCATTAAGATGTAGAGACAATGATACAATGTAGCCCTTGGTAATGGCGATACATTTAGAAAATGTGCAGGAATAAGCAACCTGTGCCTTATCATTCATTAAACAATAAAATAAAAGACCATACCTGACTGCATCCCTTGTCTAAACCTCCCATAAATGTTGTGGTACTGTCTACACATCCCTGAATGGAGGTCCTGCGCTTAAGCCATATAGGGCTGGCTGCTAGGCAATATATATCCCCTCTGTGGTGAGTATGTAGAGGTGTCTCTTTCCATTCTCCACCTCAGAATGACACAGTAGAAATCATCATAACTAAAGTGGTATGTCCACATCCATAATCTGCACCATGTGCCTAAATGTATTTGCTGCCATAGTAGACCCTTTACATCTCCTCCTCCTCCTTAACAGCTGCTTTATCACCCTTTTACATGGTATGGGCTCCCCAGAATCCTGTAACACCTCTATACAATAGTGGTAGCACAGCCTGGGATTTAAATGCTTCCACCTTTATTGGTGTAACAAGCCAGGATAATGCAACCTCATCTAGACTTGTAGAATGATGGTGGATAAGCAATCTAGTGAATTCTTCCCGTGCTGCAATCCCCACAGTAATCACTCTTCCTCTGCACCTAGAAGTTCTCGTGTCTGTGCATGCACAGTGCAAGCACCCATTCCCTGTCTTCTCCTTATGGCAATGGCAACCATTTACTACAAGTATGTGCTTGCCTTCTGCCTCCGCACCATTTCATACACTGTCCCAGCCATCGATGGCACAAAGTGTTTCCTCAGCTCTGCTGTTACTTGCCATGGACAACATATCATGCTGCCCTTGGTAGCCCCAGGGAGTTACAAGTTTTCAAACATTCATCTGTATGATGGCAGCTTTCATCAACCAGCAGAGCAGGGAGATTCACAGTGAAGCCTGTTTTTACCAGGATATCTCTCTCCCTATGTGGACTTTGCCAAATGTCCCCTACAGCTTTTAGATTCTGATGCTTCTGCAGCACCAGCTGCTTTCACTTGTAGGACAACCATTTAGAAACTGCAAAGTAGAGACAGTCAGAAGTTCAAGTACAGAAGCACAGGTACAGTAAGTGATTTACCTTAATCAGTGTATTTTGAAATACAGGAAGGACAAACCAAATGAATAACAGGGCTGTGTAAAGCTTTATACCTAAAAGAGGCCACACAACAAAGGCTAGCATATATATATATATATATATATATATATATATATATATATATATATATATATATATACACACACAGACACACACACACACACACACACACACACACACACACACACACACACACACACACACACACACACACATACATATATGCAACGTTACCAGTGGGGAGTTGTATGTTGCGTCTAATTTTCTTTTTAAACTGTTAAGACCCATTCTTTGCTTAATTACTGCAGAAACAATGTGCCCATGCAATCAGTGCAGATGTTATTCATTGGTTATTGTACTAAAATAGAAAATGTACCTCTGGACAAATTTGAGACAAGCGTCACATGCCTTTCCTTGAATGGAACTTAAATGCATCATGCTGGTTTTCCACCTTGTTGTTCTCCTTTTGAACAGAAATGTTCATTGGTTTCACTGTGCATCCTCACTTTTCATAAATTTCAAAACAGAAAACACGTAGCATGGATGAATCTATTAAAATATAGATATACTGTTCCACATTTGGTCAACTCTTCCTGGGTTAAACACATTCCATAACTAAGCTTTTTTGCTGCTTTCAGCCTCCTACTTTTCACCAGCACAAAATGCAACTGGATGACTAAAACATGTATCATACATTTTCCACAGTATAACCCCTCCAGAATGTATAGCAAGACCTATCAGTGTACAAATAGTACAAACATGTACTCATGGAGAACGGGAATTTATGCAAATATGCAATACTTTAAAATAAGCATTTATGTAGTGGAATAACCCCCCCCTCCAACCCATGTGGAGTACTTTGCCTCTGTACACCCTTATTTACATATTCTCACTCTAAGGTCACTCCAGATTGGCGAAAGAGCAATCATTCTTATAACATCCTCTCCTCTACTCCTCAGTAAGTAATACTTTGAACCTAAATACATTGCCACAGTAAATAGTGACCAAAGACATTGTGAGCAAGAAACACCTAAGTCAACATCTGATCACCTAGAAAATGAGCAAAACACAGCTCGAGCAAGTAACGTTAAACCACAAAGGAAGCAAAATGAAGAGTTACTCATCTATGCTATGCATAATGTGGCATAAATACATGAGAGATTCCTAAACAGACATGCATTTTCAAATCATTCCATTTTTGGAGTTGAAGATCGTCCTTATGGAATGTAATTATGACATAAAACCACAAGGATGGTATTATCTGTCATACTCTTCTTTTTTTGTGAAATGACTAACCCTGGACCCTGACACTTTTGTCCTGTCCTGCTTCAAAGAACAGTTGTTAAAGATATACTCCAAATTTCTTTAGAGCACACCTGACCTCTGGAGTTCCCTAGTCATCTGTACTTACAATGTGTGGAATCTTATCAGACAGATGATCTATGTTCCTGTCTATTAATAATCTTTATTTTCAAAAGGGTGGCATATAGCAAATTATAATAAGCCATTGTCTGTTATTCACTGCACAGCCCTTTGCACAAACAGTAGTATGTTTATTAACCCTCGTTCTTGTGCTTAATTTGTGAATGCAAGCTTGAATGTAGCAATTTACAAAATTCACAGTATTTTGTCACAGAATTTACTGGGAAGTTATTCAAAATTAATAGTATCTTCCTACAGAATTTAGAAAGAAGTTATTTTTCCAGAGGTTGTCCTGAATGTGATAGTTCTCGTTTCAAATCTAAAACAAAGTACATGTTTTCACCTCAGAAAGTGATTTTTTTCATCTTTGATGTCAGTTCCAGCCTAGAATCAGCATAGATGTGAACATATCTACAGTCTGAATTTATGAATTCCATTACAAAAATACCATGTTGAAAGTTTTGTATAAAAATCTTAAAAACTGTTGTTATTGTGTTCATTTGACAAAAGCATGGTAGCTATATTAGGCAGTCTATATTTTTGCTCCCAAAACATACAACACTCAAAATGCATTCTTCCACTATATAAATGGGTTTTGCTTTATTAAGTCACTTGCATTACATGAAATTCTTGCTACTTGAAAAATATTGTGTTTAGCTTCTTAAGGCAAACTGTCGATTTCCAGATTTGTAGTCAGTATAGCAAAGAGAGATACAGATCTAATGAGCTTCACCCTGTAATCCTGTGTATCCTTCCCTCCTGCCTATCTTCATGCCACTGATCTCTAAGATTCTAAGCAATTTACTTAACCAGACGAATGCTCTCACATCACCCCTGAAAGACTCACTCTTGCAATGGGTCTTAACTTAAAAAACAACTATTTTGGTATAATTTTCAAACTGGCAAATTCAGCCTCATAGATTTGTCACTTTACACTGTTCTCCAAAATGAATAGGGGATAGGCAACTAGTATGTGGACAGTAAGGGCAAGAGCAGTTTGACAAAATCCTTTCAGTCAAATCAGATTTGTGTAAATGTTGCATCTGAACAAAATGGCATTTAGGCAAATGGCATTTGAATAAAATATCATTTGGACGAATCTAGTTGCATAAGTACTTGTGCATTTAGTAACTTCAGAGTTGTTTTAGAGCTGCATTTTGGTTTTCTATTCATTTTAAGTTTAGTTTTAGGTTTAAAGATAAATTTAGATTTAGGATCAGACTTAGGGTTCATGTTTTTCTTAGGTTTGTGGCTAGTAAAATTAAGTAAGGTTTAAACTAACAGCTATGTTTATGTTTAGGGTTAGACTTAAATTTAGGGTTGGGTGGATTTAGGATCAGACTTAGGGTTAATGTTTCACTTAGGTTTATGGCTAGTAAAATTAAGTAAGGTTTAAATTAACAGCTATGTTTATGTTAAGGGTAAGACGTAAATTTAGGGTTGGGTTTATCTATAGGGTTAAGGTTACAGAACATGTAAGTTAATGTGTTCTGTATATGATATGGAGTCTGTCTTAAGAAATACTATTGATAATTTTCTGTGCAGTTTTAAGTGGTTTTTTTTTTGCCTTTTCATCTATTGGGATTTGATTAAGTTGCTTTCTACCAGTTTGTTTTCAAAGGTATGTCCTTTACCCAGTATACAATATAGTTTATTCTAAACTCCTCAGGACTAGAATAGGCTTCAGTTTAGATCAGTTTTCTTACCCCAGAAGATCAAGTGATTGTTACAGAACACCTGTTTTGGTTCAGCACGTAAAAGAAATGTGTTGCTTACCTTCATAAACAGTATAATACAAGTACTCAGATGGATTAAGCTGCCAAAATAAATGTGCAGTGCTTGCTTTGGCAAGAAAGTTCATAATTTTGTCAAATTTCTACAGACATATATCTTGACCACAAGCACTGCCACACCTTAGATATATAGCAAAACTTTTTTTTTTTACATCTCAAAAGAGTTTTGGCCTCACTTTGCAAAATTGGGCTTCCCCGTAGTAGTTAGGGTTGGGGGCAGGCAACTTGTATTTCTGATACCCAGTCACAAAAAAGATTATGCTGAACTTTGGAGACAGATAGAGGCACATTCTTAATTTTGGGAATTTCCAGTATTTTCACATGTAAGCTGCTGTCTATTTCTTATGGATACAATCAATGTCATAATTTCATATTCTGAACAATCTTTTATTTTATTCTGCATTTGCTGTACAAAAATACATTCCAACATTTGTTGACCATGTTAATCCCACTAGGCTAGAAACCTCTTTTCTGGAATGTCCTGAAGTGCTATTTAAACTACTAAGGGAAATTTGGCGAGGGCATAGGGCAACTTCTCCTACTATTTTGTGCTATGAGATTTTTACAACCACTTGAGCTACCACCAGCTCAAACAGATGGGCCTTGGTTTAAAATCTCATCTGAAGATCAGCTCACTCAGAAGTGCAACACCCCCACTTATGCGGCACTGCAGTGTCAGTCCTCCATCTACATGGTGCAAGAATAAAATCAACAGTCTTCTGCATCAAAAGTGAGTGGGCTACCTGTTGCTCCAGTGACACTGACTGAGAAATTTATATCATAGCTCTTTAAAATCATACCTGTTATGAGCATGCATTTAGGCTGCAAGTTCAGGTTAATAATTATGTTAATGTAGACCACTGAATCTAGGAGTTAACAGTGTACCTTCATATCTTTTTCATGCAGTTAATATTTAAACAACATAATGTCCTGGCAAGCATCTCATTTTTGGACGTAACAACTTTGACTATCCAACATCCTCTGGCACCATTCTAACTCTTTAATTTCACTGTTACCCGGTGAGCGGTTTCCACTATCAATACGAGAATACCTTTCAGTTACCTCATTTTATATCCAGGCAGTAGATGTTCAAATTGGATGCTGTGATCCACACCTTTTGCGGCTTTTCCCACTGTGCCTCTGTTCCTAAACCCCTGTTAGTCAGAGGTGGTGTACAATGCCTGCTACATAGTTTTCATGGATGTGTGCTTCCATATTGCCATTCCCTGTCCTGACTAGACCAATGCATACTTCTTGGTAGGCCACCCCACCCGGAGTCCTGTGCTTTTTGAGGCTGTTCCTCCTAGCTTTCATTTAGTAATCCCAGTGTTGAGTCAGAATTATCATCCCTTCATTCCAGGGTGAGAGAGCTTAAAATCTGCAACCTGAAATGTGTAATTCACTTCAGACCACCTCTCTAAATCACCCACTTGAAATATATCACTCACTATATACCACCCCCACCCACTGACTGACTTATGTTTCACCTGGACCCACTGTTCAAAGCTTGGTCACCAGAAATACAATCAAGACTTGAGCCTTCTGTGCTTTGGAGGCAACCTTTCATTTTATTTTACACTGTTGAAGAAATCATTCAGAATGCAGCAAAAGCTAATTTCTCTGTTTTGCCTCTTTTTTTCTGCCTTATACTTTATTTTGTTGAGCATATGTTGAACTACTTACCCTTCCATGGGGAAGTGTAGCATAATGTAAGACACTGTAAGTCCCTGATAAACACTTGGAATCTTCAGCAGCTGTTTATGAATGTGATGTATTGAATACTGCTGAATCTCCATGTCACTATATGCCCTGTGTAAGGTGGCATATTTCATTAATATGTAACCCAGGCTGCACAGCATAGTTGCTGGAAGAATGACCCATTACTGAGATAGTGCCCCAATACATGGCTGATCCCCTTCATGTAGCACCAACCATCAGAAAAAGAACATATGGCCTGGGAAGTAAGATAGGGGCCACCTACCTACTGCAGCCATACCACTTGACTCTCTGCCAAACTACTGTGGCATGCAACAAGCCTTATCACTATACAGTCCCTCACTTTCTGAGTCAGGGGTAAGTCTAGTAAAGCACGGTAAAGTTTGCATTCCACTGTACTACATGTTATTACATAGATTGGCATAAAGTGCATGGGATATGCCATCATGCTTTATAAGCAAATAATTAGTTTGTGCAGCTGAAGGACTTAATGTGAAATAAAGTACATATGTTTGTCCACGTGTACTTGAATTTCTGTCTTGCACAGTAAAATACACAAATTAATTCAGGATCTTTTTCTTTTATCTAAAAATGATATGTGATATCAACTTTAACTTTTTGACTCTGGTAACATAAACTAGCAAAAACACAGTATTCCATAGGGTTACACTGACAGTTGTTCATAAGATAAGAATACTTGTCTGAAACTCATGCTGTAAAACACCCTCGAATTAGTCAACAGATTAATAGTTATTATTCTAGTTATTTTCCTTTCTGAAGGAAATGGTCAGAGAAAAGGCAAAATGTCATTACTGTAGTGGCTAAAACACTTAACTGGAAAGAAGAAACTCTGCACTGTTAGTATTTCTCTTTCAGGTCACCCTCCTCCAACTTGCATAATGTGTGATTCTAAATGAGTACTTTCAATTTTTGTCACCCCTAAAATACATAAATCCAATTAGTAAATTGCAATGCAATGCAATAAATAAACCGATAAATAGATATAAATAACTATACCAATAATAGCCTGACATAATTAATGATATGCTGCTGTATGCTTGTTAGGAAACTCACTATCGGTCATCTGCATAATAACAATATACTGAAAATCAATAGCAGATCTTTGTCAATATAGAACTGCTACAAGACAGTTGGAAACAGAACAAGGTCAAAAAGATAGCATTTTCTGACAAGAAAGGCAGGAGGGTGAACTGTGCTCTTTTAAATATACGCAGCCCTATCTGCTCTTTTAAAATGTAGGTGCCAGAATTTTACCATTAATTCATGGGTAAGCACTGCCACTTGCTGGAGATTTACAGTCATATCTTGGATTTAGAAAGCCCATTTGTTTCCATATTAAATGTGGAAAAAAAATCCTAAACTATTTAAGGTACAAGGGAGGTTAGATGCATTGTATGTTTACTTCACTACTGCTATATTAAGATCATAGTAACATTTAACTATTTTTAATTTGCTTTGTTATTAGCTGATCTTATTCTGTAAACTGTTTTCTTTTAAGCATTAAATGCCTTTCGTTCATCATGCTGTGAAAAGCTTAATGTCTTTCAGTTATATGAACTTGATGCATTCGTTCTCAATTCCTTACATTTTAATTCAGAAATAATCATGTGCCTAAAACAGATAAGTTTCCTCAGTTTAATTCCTTTTGTTAAAAAAATTAATTCCTCCATTCCTGCATAGTTTAATTACATTCGTGATCATTGTCTTTCACAGTATTTTGTAAGCCCTAAGATATTTTCTGTCACTGCAATAAAGGGTATTGACATTATATACAGAAAGAAAAACGTTAGGATACCTACTTAGAGCAGCACCTAGACAGAAATTCTGAATCTATATACCAGATGCACGTTTACATGAGGATGACCATATGTACAGTGGTAGCCATACCTCTGTGCTTCCACTATACAAATTTACAACAGGGCAAAGGAATAGAATCTTCTGGGCTATAGAAATTAATTATTTTCATATGAGCCACTGACTTTTTAAGCTCTACCGAATCTATCACCGATGCAGGTAGATTTCTATACAGAATTTAACGGGCTTCATCAATCCTGTGGAATCTTAATGCTCACTTATTTTGCATCAGCACCATAGAATGTTTGCCTAATTTCTTCTTGAGAGTGAAGACATTTTTTAACAAGCAAAACATAATTAGGGGAGAAATATCGTGATTTTAGGCCATTGTTTTATTTCTCTGGAGAAAAACTGGATATAATGCCTACTCTGGTAACACAGAAGGATTAAGCTCTTACAATAGGCCAGGTACTCTGGGTTTGGCTAGTGTCCTGGTCATTCAGTGGAGCTGGCAGGGGAGGATGACAGGCTTGCATACCTCTCAAACTCTAAGCCCAAGAATTCTAGACAAAGCCAAAAATAATTGGGGGAGAAAGGGCCAAAATAAGAGACAAATTTTAATTATTGCTCTTAAAAACTTAGAAGGTTGTTAGAATAAAAGGTTTTGCATTAACTTTCCTTTTTTGAAGGATATGATGTCTGAAGCTCAAGTGTCTGTCATTATTTAATGAATTCAATCCTTGATGATTTGCCAGAAAGCCACACATATTATGAGGAACAGAGCAAAAATATGAGGGAAAGTCTGGACATTCTGCACAATTCTGGACAAGTGAAAGGTATGCAGGCCTATGCTGGGGGAGGGGCAAGCAAGACCCATCCATGTATTGCCATAATGCATTGGAGAAGGAGTGGCAATACAAATGTGTGGCCTTGGGGAGGATGTTAGGCTCAACAAGCACATGCCTGATAGTACAGATGCACAAAAGAGTGCATTTGCTAACATCCACAGTTATATGGATCTTACATTCCTCTGCCTAGTTGTGGAGTTTGGTCCTTATAAGTGCCCTCATTGCCAGGATGCCAGCAAGGGCACAAAGCAACTCATGCCCTGGCACAGGTGAAATCAAATGGGTCAATTCTAGTTGGACAGAAGCTTGATAGTCAGTGGGAAAAGGACAAAATGCACATAAAAAGTGTCTGTAACAATCTCTATAATAATCAGCTTTGATTTCAGCACTGATCTGGTGACTATTTGGGTTCCTATCACAACATCGAAAAGTGTAAATATTAAACAGCCTAAAGGCCGAAAATGATGGACCTCGATATGCTTTTTGTGAGATCGCAGTACAGTGAAGATCAGAATATTTGCCCTTTCCTCGCTGTAGACTGATCTCAAAGTTGGTATATATATATATATATATATATATATATATATATATATTTAGTGGGGGGTGTGGATGGTACAGCCCCCACAATAGGGAGTTCAAAGTCCTGCAGTTTGGGCCTTTAGGTCATTCAATATTTAATTTGTTCGATGCTGTAATATAGACCCGATTATTCAGTAGTAAGGAGTTGCCGGCATGTGGTAGCAGCAGCTTTTGAATCAAATGTGCATCATTATCAAATGTGTGGAGTGTTAGATGTCATTCTGTATTATGGGGGATGAAAGTTTAGTAATGTATGTCAGTTATAAGCACATGAAGGGGTACAGGAGGCCTTGCACATTTTATGTTTTTAAGAGTTTTCAAATCACTGGTTTTGGTATTCATCTTTCAGAAACCAGTAAGCCAAAGGAGTGTATGACAGAGACATATAAAAAATGCATACCTAAATTAAAAAAATAAATATATATATATTACAGAAAAGCAGAAACATGCAGTTCATATAGGCAGAGACTATGCAAAAGTTTGCTTGTCAGTATACTAGGAATGCTCTTGCAGCTGAGAAATTCAGATAAAAAGTGACTGGTTTCAGGACGGAGGTCATGAACAGGAAAGTGGAATATGCAATCTAGCATCTTGGTTTAAAATAAAGAGATTATAACACTACTACAGTGGTAAGGTAGACATAACAAAGTTAGACATGGCAGCATACCTCTCAACTGTACAGATTTTTGCAGAATGTCCAAATTTTTACTTCATATTTTTGATTCGTTTTTCATAAAATTGTGTTTTTCTGGCAAATTGTTAAAGACTTAAGTTAGAAAATAATGATAGACATTTAAGTTTCAAACTTCATACCCTTCTGTAATTTTATGCCAATGCAAAACCTGTTATTCTATCAACTTTCTTAGTCTGTATGAGCAATATTTAAAATTTGTCCCTATTTTTGGGTGTTAGTCCCAGTTCTGTTTATGGCTTTGTCCAGATTTCTTGCTGTAAGAGGTTGAGAGGTATGCATGACAGAGTTTATCGCAGATTTAACAAAGGATGTGTGGAACTGGCCTAGTGATGTGCATGTGTCATTGCAATGCTCTTCAATGATGCCCCATTTCATCAAAAATATATAACCTACCCTGAGTTTGTGAAAAGACTAAGTAGATTGTATTAAGTAAGAGGTGCAAGGGGCTTGGAAGGTGTAGGAGACTTGTTCCTACTTCACCAAGGACTGTATTTTTTTTTTACTTTTCTGATTGCTCAGTAAAATATGATGTCACAAATCAACATCTTGGTTTCACAAACAGTAAGTTGGAGATTAGCACTTTAGTCTTACCAATGAACATAGATTGTGAGAATAAGTCAACTAACAGTGAGGAAGTCACCCCCCCCCTCCATGACAGATGACAAGCTTGGAGGCACTTAAAATGTAATGCATTTTGGAGGGCATGGGGTTTTCTATCCAACCGTCCACCCATAGTTTGCACAATAGAGTAGACATGTGACTTTCTGGGGTCTATATCAGGACGTCGAAAGTTGAAAAGAATGAACACTCTTACATGTAACCCTGATAACTGAAACCACAGAATGTCGACTGGCCGGAAGAGTGATTTTTTTCCGAGGGAAAAAATCTCTGGGCCATTGCTGGGACTTTGCCATTTCCTCCACTGTGGTGTGATCTCGAAGTTGGTATATTTAAGTAGCGGGGCCCCCACATCGGGGGGGGGTGGACGAAGGCCCCCACTTTATTTTGTCTGTAGATTTGTTTTTTTTTTGTTTTTTTGGGGAGCAGTGATTTTTTTTTCCCCCTGGAAAAAAAATCACTGCTCCGTATGTTCGACATTGTGTGGTTTCAGTTATCAGGAGTCAATGTAAGAGCATTCGCTCTGTTCAGCGTTCTACTATCTAATATAGACCCGACTTTCTGGCCAGTCTTAACAATGGAGTACAGTCTAAGAGCTGACTGATGAAGAGCTAAATATTACTTTGCTAGTCATGTAACATCCTTTCTAGTTTGCCATTTGCAGATTTCAAGTTTTTTATTTGGTTACAGTTCAGTTATTGCTCTACTTGGTTAAATGAAACAATAATTATACAGTAGTGAATATTTCCTATTTGGTCCATAAATGGGTGCATCTTGTATATAAGTATATATTCGGTTTGCTATCAAAATGGTGAATCTCACAACAAAATCTATTCAATTGCCCAAACTGACATTTCAAATGTGGTAATGTGGAAATCATCCCCTCGACATCCGCATTCAAACTTATTTGAAATGCCAGGAGGTGATGTCAGACCCTCAAGCACTTGTGCTGAAGCTGCAATGTGATTATACATCTACAGCACAAGTTTTTACAGTTTTGCAGGGAGCAAGTACCTCTGTAAGCACAGCCCCTGAATATTATATATTCCAGCTCCGAGATTGCATTACAGTGAGGAAAAAGGTATATTCTCCGATCTCCACTGTAGTGTGATCTGTTATCAAAATGTCAATCCCATATTAGTGAATGCACACTACCATTCACTAATGTGGATTTGAACATTTCCAGAATAGCATTACAGAACCTGGAAAACACGCATTTGACCATCCCAGTTATGCATAAGTGCCATTCCACATTTTTATAGTACCATATATTCATATATATGTGTATTGAATATTGCTAGGAGATACCCACTTGCCTGAAAATATTGCTAGGGGATACCCAGTCCCCTGAAAATATTTAGGTAGCCAAGGCTGACCCCATCAAGTTGGTTATTTTTACAATAGGGAAAGCCCAAACATAATGACACCTCTTAACTCAGGAGGGAGAGGCAGGAAGGGGAGGGGATGTAACTAGGAAACATGAACAGGAAGTAACATTGGCTGCGACAAAGGTACAGATTTTCACAGCGAAGGAGGGCAGATAGGTAAGACTAGGTATGTACTAGTCTACTAGGGTTTGTGGAACAGGAAGAGCTATGCTTATTGAGAGAATTCCAGCTGATGCAACTGAAACCTTCCCAATGCTGCCCTTCAAAAATGTAAGGGAGAGCAGCTATAGCAAAGAAGTGGAAAGGACACTTGGGGCCTGCTGACCCATAGGGGTAATTGCATTAGTTATCTGGGTAGGATCTCACAGGCATGTAAGTATTAGCCTGACATAAAATGGTTAAGCAAGTTACATTTGGGAGGCATGACTTGTCACACAGTTCTCCACACTGTTAATTACTTTAGAGTAGATATGACATTTTCCAGCTGGCCCTACCAGGAGTAGACTGTATGACGGCCTGTGAATTGACTGAAGTCTGGACAGACAACAGCCTGGCAATCTGTTTAGCACTCCATCTTGTCTTTGTACACATCTGTTGTTCTGCTCACTTAGATAAAATTTGTTTTTAGTGAATGATTCACCAGTATTCATAGGCAGAGGTACCTTCTGTGCAATATTTGCATATCTTCCAAGCACCTACATGGGTTATCACAGTATGCCATTAATCAGACTTGAGTCACCTGGGCCATTGTCAGGGCTTCATCCCTCTATTCCCACAGAACAGCTAATCTATGACATTTGGTGATACAGTATGATAAGCTTTAGTGTTCTCATAGCTTTAATTCCAGTTCTGTGTTTATCTCCTTGAAAATACAAGTACAAGTGTTCCAAACTAACATTTCAAGAACTTCAAAAACTTTTAACTACTTTGTAACTCAATGCTTTGGCTATGTCTCTGTTCACTAACATCCAAGCAGTTTCCCTCATCTACCTTTATTCTACCTTTATTCATTGTGCTATCAAACTAGTCTGTATAATGAACACTGCTCCATTACTGTTTCGCATTACTTTTTTGTTAAGTTCCTTCCAGTGAAAATTGTATTTCCTTTGGTGACCAGATAAGAAAATGAATGTATTTTCATGGTTTACTTTGCATGCACAAATTAAAAATATTTTAAATATTTTATTTTTCTCATTTTCGTAAGGCACTGCCGATGTGCTTGCTGTCATTTTCATATAATGTTTGCTTCTTAAGTTGCCTTACTACAGTATATTCTCAACATACTGTAGGTGGCCATTTTTCTATACAATAAGCTCTGAAGTCCAATTACCTAGCTTTATTCATTTCTGTTAGACAGCAAAAGGCATTAGGCCCATCTGGACTGTCTCCCACTCTTTGTGGGTGTATTATTCTCTGGCTTTAGTACTGCAAGGTAATTGCACAGCTCCCCAGTAAATTGTTCAAATTAGTAGATTTCAATGAGGAATTTAAGGTATTATGCTCTAGACCTTTAGAGCACTTACAGTAAAGAAAAGAATCTCACTTGTTGGTATTAATTTTTATTATCATCATTTGGCTATTATGGAACTTAAAATACAGCAGTCTATAATTACAGAGACCACTGCTGATAGAATATGGTTTATTATATATGCAGCATGTCCAATGAGGCCAGTTATTGTTACTATTTAACTACTGAGTATCAACATTAAAAATAAAAGGTCTGTACAATAAACATGTAGTTTGTGTTTCTTTGTCATTTTATAAAAATGCTAAATTACATCAAAATGTGTATCTATGCCACGTGATTGATAAGGCATTGTCCATAGTGATACAAATGTCCTGGTACTTTAAGTTAAATCGAAACTCTCTGAAAACAATAGCATAAGATATTGCAAGATTCACATGACACTCTCAAACTGCAGCAAATAAAAAAAATGTTAGCCACAGTACCTACAAATAGATCTGTCATTGTAGACTAACAAATGCATTTTAAGAAAAAAGAACACACAGAGCTCTTGCCTATACACTAGCAACTTTTAGGTAAGCATCACTTATGGAACAGGCCACAACAGAGACTCATAATTAATCTGTTCACTTCAGGTGCAAGAAGTCTCCTCTAGATCTTAGCAACAAGCATCCTGATTCTGATACTATGCTGCAGTGATATAGCCATCCATCCTGGTTGGAAACTAGTCCCTTTTAGGTCTGCTGTTAATATTTTGCAGCAAAAATTCTTTATGAACATTCCCCAAAATCCACAAATACAAGTCTCATCCTCAGTTTCTGCAGGTCTTGCTGTACAATATGCTGAAGTTTATAGGTGTATACCTACTTATTCTGTTTCCCCAATAAACATGTTTTGAAGATAAACTGTAAAAAAAAAATCTTAAGGAATCAAAGTATATAGATTTACATGGAGTTTGGAGCAGTGCCCTGACCTGATCCTGTACTTGCTCTGCCTCAAATAAACACATGTCCGAGAAATATTGCACTAGAAGCTACCAAGTAATTATGTTGTGGAGTGACTGGACATTGTTCAATTTATTTGAAGCTCAGTGCAATGTAGGAATACCAGGAGTGTTAAGGTAGCAGAGGACTACACTGAGTGATAATGTCTGACACTGCTGACCAAGTCAGTCCATCCATGCTTCTGCTGAGTGCCACAGCTTTAACTGTAGTATTGTAACACCAAGCACTCGTCAAAGATTTGTGAGTATAATTAACAACAAACTCTGAGATACAACACCCTAGTTCCCCACTTCCAGTCAATAGATGTTAGAAGATGGTCAGCACACAAAAATATGCAAGTCAAATAAGTTTGTGTGGATGCAGCTGAATGTTTACAATATCACTGTACCAACCTTCACCACTACCATAATATTATTCTCACAGTCTAGGAGCTCCCAAAATGTATCCAAATTACATTTGTATCCGTCATTTCCAGGTAGTGTACTGACTGGTATGGTGGCCTTTGCAGTAACATCACATGTAGCAAACACAGTTCAAGTTGCCTGACATTGTTAACAGCTAAAATCAGCTTTTTGCCATATCTTATTAAGAGCATCAGTGCAGTTATTAGGGTGCCATGAGAGTTACTTGAAAGACAAAATAGCAAAGAGTATAGTCCACAAAAAGCAAACCAGTAGTATGCATAGTGTTCCAACTACTTTTATTGTTAAATTCCTTTTCAAGCTTCTTCTTCTTTCAGCTTTTCCCGGTTAGGGGTCGCCACAGCAAATCACCTGTCTGCTCATGATTGGCAGTTGAGTTTTACAGTGTCGAGTTGCCAGCCCGGCACCCAACCTTCCACAGAAGGCACACACATGCACACACTCACACCTAGGGCCAATTTAGAGTGTTCAATCCACCTACAGCATGTCTTTGGGATGTGGGAGGAAACCGGAGCACCCGGAGGAAAGCCACGCGACCACAGGGAGGACATGCAGACTCTACACAAAAGGCACCCCAGCTGAGAATCAAACCGGAGAACCTCTTGCTGTGAGGCAGCAATGCTAACCAATGCACCACCGTGACCGCCCAGTTAAATTTTTTTTCAATAATATGCAATATTACATTTCTGAAGTGGGCTTTCAACTAGTGCTCAAACCTTTTGTGTTAAATCTTATGTGCAAGTCATCATTCTGCCCTTGTTATAAATAGAGTATTCCTGCTACAATACAGGAGCTAAGACATGTAGCATGTGTAATGGGCCTATATCACAATGTCAAACTTACAAAAGTTTGATCGTTGTAATATCGAACCGTTATGTTCGAAACCCAACAAAACGGAAAGCACAGTTCTATGACAAAAAAAAAAACTTAACCTTAAACCTAAACTGAAGTGTGGGGGGCAAACCCCCTACCTAAATATACCAACTCCGTGATCGCACCACAGTGGAGGAAATAGCAATGCCCCGAAAACAGCCCACCGAATTTTTTCCCTGGGAAAAAAGTCGATGTGCCGTGGCTTCGCTATTTTCCACTTTCAGACTTTAGGGTTCAATATTACAATGTTCAAACTTGTTTTAGTTCTACGTTGTAATATAGACCAATGAGTAATTGGTTGCAGGGTTCCCATGTCTTGTTGCTAGTGTGTTTGTTTACTGTCTACTATGGTGCACTTTTACATAGCTGTCCTCCAATTTTCTGTCTGCTAGATCTTAAAAACAACAACCAAATGTTTGTAGATAACTTGGACCCACTATCCATAGATACGAACAGCTCCTCATTAACAATAAGGTAAACTAATGTAATGTAAGTCATGTCATGAATATTTCAGATTCTCAACCTTTAAAGGAAGCTATAAAAAAGAACACTCATAGAACAGCACTGAGTAGAATGAGACATCAATCTGCTTTGCTCAAAAATGCTAATTTCTTCTCATGCCTTCAGGTCACATATTTGACAATAGGAAAGAGTGGCAATGATATAGAAATGATCAGCTGATAGCAGTATGCTGGTCTGCATATGCTTCTCCCAACAATATTTTACCACTTTATTGATGACTTTGACACATAGCTTCTGATACATAAGCATTTCACGTTTTATGTTGCCAGCCAGCAGAATACATATATCTCCAGAGCTGTGAGTATTCCTTCACTGTGTCTGCTCTGCTAAGAATGGTGCAAAAGCCTTCTTATTCTCTATGTCTGCTGGGAAGTGTCCACAAATTTTTTTCTTTTTCTTTCTTTTCCTTTCTTTCCTTTTCTGTTTTTTTTCCTCTCTTATTTTTTGCCCTTAGCACTGTATAACAATTTCAGACATAAACCTTATTTTACAGTTCATGGTGTGTGATTTTATTTTTCAGACAACATGCACCGAATAGTATAAATGCCTTTCAGGATTTTGTGCATCCCAAAACTTTACTCTGGTAATCAAACATCACAGAGCAAGTCATGTTTGGTTTAAAAGTCTCCAGAGTCATCTGCCTTCCCTTTTAAATTCTCTGTCGGATTTTATTTGTGGTGGTCTGCTTCTTCTTTCAGCTTTTCCCGGTTAGGGGTCACCACAGTGGATCACCTGTCCACTCATGATTGGCAGTGGAGTTTTTACAGTGTCGAGTTGCCATCCCAGCACCCAACCTTCCACAGAAGGCACACACGCACGCACTCACACTTAGGGCCAATTCAGAGTGTCCAATCCACCTACTGCATGTCTTTGGGATGTGAGAGGAAACCGGAGCACCCGGAGGAAACCCACATGACCACAGGGAGGACATGCAGACTCCGCACAGAAGGCACCCCAGCCGAGAATCGAACCGGAGAACCTCTTGCTGTGAGGCAGCAATGCTAACCGCTGCACCACTGTGGCCGCCCATTTGTGGTGGTCTGCTATACTTTGTAAAAGAGTCAGATGTTTGTGGAAAACTCTCAGGACTGCTGCTGATTGCTGACTTATGTTATTCTACCTGTTCCAGCAACAAACTGTTCAGTTAGAATATACAAAGCTTTGGACAATAACTGTTGTCTTTAGCTCATGCTAACTGCTCCAAATGTCCAGTTGAGAGAATTGTAAATAAGTCTATAAGGGTGTTTCAACATGTTCTTAGCAGCTATTTTGGGTTTTGCTAACATGTTTTTTTTCACCTAATTCTTGGCCAGATGATCACAGTATATATTTGTTGCCTCCTAGACATCAAGCCTTCATTTCTTTTATTTCTCTTCCCTAACTATACTCATATTCCTGGTTCAATGCCTTTGATCTCTCTTATACATTTCAGCAACATTGCTTTCCTGCTGCTATCATTTCTTTTGTTAGTCTATCTTGCTGTTATAATAAAAGCTTCCCCATCTACTTCTGTTCTTATTTTAACTGGTCTCACACCAACCTCCTATTTTTTTTTCCACATTTAACACATATACATAGCTGAAGGAAATGTACAACTCCCTGACCTGACCCATTGTTTGTTCTGCATCCCCAAAAATATGTTATTGAAAACCTGTTGCAAATTAAGTAAGGATATTTAGCATCTCAACTGCCAACACAGCTCAAACCAATAGGACGAGTACTCTACCCTGTTTATCAGCAGCTACAGCCACCCAGTTTCCCTGCCAGTTGTATCCCTTCCAGCTTCTCTAGCACAGTTATATACCAGTAGCAGGTTACCTGACACAGATTACCTGTAACTACTAAACCCATAAGGGCCCAGGCCTTGGCAGCTAAGTTTGGATTTAGACTTACTGCCAAGTCATGGTACAGAAACAGGACAAATACCCAGTGCTCTGTGTACTTCCTCAAGTGGCGATAACATGGTCATGCACTGACCACTTTATACCGTGTTAGTTAAATTATTAGTGTCTCAACATGTATTTAACCCCAGTCATATCTGCTTGTCTGACTCTGATGTATATCTAAGCATTATAAAAGGAAAAGGTATGATGTTTAGGTCTATATTAGCCTCTTCACTGTCTTCTATAGTCTTGCTTATAGGATTAATTGTCCATTCAAACTGAAATCTCTCTAGCTCATTGAAATCTTCTTGGCTAATGAACTCAAGTCTGACTTCTGTATGAATGCCATCACTACAAAAAAAAAAAAAAACATTTGTACCTCCCCCTCAATAGAACTGGAAACTATGCTGAGTTCTACATCAATGCCTTATACAAATACCTGTATAACTGGATTGACTCTTTCATACCTGATAGGACCAAAACAAGCTCCTCAAGGAAGAACAAACCTGCCTGGTGGACAACTGCCATTAAGAGGCTTTACAATTAGAGGAAGAAATTGCTATCTAAGAGTAAGAGGGAGTGAGCCCTAAACTGGAAACACTCCCCTCATCAGCTTAAATAAGTAAATAAGACTTCTTGTGAAGTCCTCCAAAGCAAACTATGAATCCAAAGTAGCTTCCTCAACTAAAGACGACCTTAAGGAATTCTTTAGTTACATCTGTAACCTAAAAGGAAAGGCCCAGACTTGTGCTGAACTGGTAGTCAATGATGCCATATTTACTGGGCCTGTGGACATAGCTAACCTGTTGGCTGACAGGTTCTGTGAAAACATCATTCCCCTGTCCCCGCCACACATACCTCATGACATCCCTACCACCTGTCCCCTACCTTGTATCTCTAAAGAGCATGTCATTAACACCTTCTCTAAGGCCAGAAACACAGCATCTATGGGACCTGATAACATCAAAGGCTGCATCCTACATGGGCTCCAACAAGAATTAGCAACACCATTGGGTACTCTTTTCAATCATAGTCTAAGCACCAGCTTCAAATCAGCTGAATGGATAACAGCCACCATTATTCCCTTGCACAAAGGTGGTGCTTCCACTGACTCCAAGAACTACAGACCTATTAGCCTGATTAGCCTTATCTGCAAGGCCATGGAGTGAATCATGATGGATCTTATTAACAAAGCTATAAGTAATCTCCAAACACTTGACCCTACTCAGTTTGGATTTATCAAAGGGAGGTCATGCCTGTTAAACCTGGTGGACTTCTTCGAGATAGTCACCAAGGCCCTGGATGAGGGGAAATCTGTGCATACAGCCTACCTTGACTTAGCCAAGGCATTTGACACTATCCCCCCACTCAGGCTTTATTGACAATCTTACCCAACTAGGTATCAACCCTTATATCGTTAGATGAGTTGCTAACTGGTTTATTGATAGAACCCATATAGTCAGAATAGGGGAATCCACCTCCAACAGCAAACCTGTAACCAGTGATGTTCCACAGGGATCAGTCCTGGGACCTCTACTGTTTTGAATCTATTTCTCCAAAGTACAAGAAAAAACTAAAGGTCTCTGGCTGACAAAGTTTGCTGATGACTGCAAACTGGGAGCAGTCATAGAATCTTCAAATGATGTGAACATCCTACAAGAGGGTCTTACACAAATAAATGATTGGTGCCAAAGTCATGGCTTTAAACTCAATGCAAAAAATGTATTATCATCCCTTTCAGTAAGGGCGATGTTCCTGCTAACTACCACATCAATAGCAACACCTTAAGTACTCACTCAGTGGTGAGAGACCTGGGTACACAGGTTGACAGCAACCTTACCTTTGACCACCATGTCTCCACAGTGGTAAGAAAGGCATTCTATATTGTTAATCTCATAAGTAAGGGCATTGCCTCCAGAAAAACATAAGTTATAACCTCCCTGTAGTCTTCCCTCATCAGGCCAATAATTGAATACAATGCCCCTTTTGGTATGTACCTTTCCAAGCACCTGCAGCAATTGGAAAGACAACAAAGTTTCCTCACAAGGAAAATTCTAGGTCTTCAGCATCTGTCCTATGTGGATAATCTGAAATCACTGTCATTTTATTCTGTTTCATGCAGACTACTCAGAGGTTTTCTCTGCCTTGCATACAAGGCAATCTCTGACCCTGCTTTATTGGAAATGCTGCAACTCCATAAGTCAAATAGTACACATGTTACTCACTCTAAAGACCTTAACCTGGTATGTGACATTAATAGAACCTGCTTGAGGGACAGATTTGTCTCCCAGAGGTTTCCACACCTTTAGAACAGACTCCCACTTCATGTCAAACAGAGCACCTCATTGGCTCTCTTCAAACACAATCTGGACGACTGGATGGGAAACCATAAATTCACCCTGGGGGTTCCACCTGTGCCCCTCTTGGACAGGGGCAATAGGTGCTGATCATGGAAATAAGGGTAGAACTTGGCTAGGCTTGTTAGGGCCCTAGGGCCATTAGCCTCGTAATTTCCTGTGATCCTATGATCCTATTTAGTGGCTTACAAAAGCAGTAAAAGGCTTGACATGTTGCAAATATCTAGGACTTAAATAACCAAGAAAGCCAGAACAGCTGCAGCATGTACCTTCCTGCTACCCAGTCTCCTATATGCATCCCATGCACTAGCAAAGCAAACCTCCTAGCTACTGTATATTAACTTGAGGTAGCCTATAACAAGGCCAAGTGCTTTGCCGCAGATATATCTTCCAGTTCTAACCACTTGGACACCTTAAGCAAACTTACTTGGCTAGCATTATCTAAAACACATAGTTCACCCAACTGGCAATAGCTCAAATACTACTAATGCTCGAAAGACGCCTAGTATAATCAAAGATACTGACCTGGTATACATCGTAAAGACTAATTTGCTGCACTGATGTCTCCTTAGTACAAGTTAAACCATTTACCACCAAAGAAGAATCAAGCTGCAGCACATACATAACAGAATGGTAAATAAATAGCCATTTAACATATCATCACTTGCATAAGCAAGGGTAGACTGGCAATCAAGTCTCAACTAGCCAGTAACAAGCACTGTAAATGCAGAGCTACTTAACCTAGCTAAGTCACTTCATTATTTATTTATTTTATTGTTTCATTTGAATTTAGTTACCAGGAAGGTCCCTTTGGGTCATGCAAGACCCCTTTTCAGCAGAGACCAGGGAAGAAAAGCTCCAAAAATATATTTAGTGAGAGAAAAATATACAAAGAGATTTCAATAGATCCTTTATGAGTACAAACAATATTTGCAATATAGTCATTACAGATTCAACATAGACTCAGTGTATAGGTGTATATAACAAATAGCAGTTGTCAAAGAAGAAAAAATAAAAAAGGGGGGATTGCAGTTAAGAATGCAGTTCAGGTGAGCCAGTTTGTTTATTTTTGTATTTATTTTATTTAACATTTGTTTACTGGGATAATCCGAATGGGATGCAAGCATTCCCCTTTTCAGCAGAGGTATGGGGAGAAAAGCTCCACAGACACATTGAAAGTATACAAAAAGAGAGTGTACAAACTGAAATATGACATTGAAAAAGTACAGCTGTGTAAGATATACATATCCATAACAGTCGATGTTCAGATTCCTCAATGCTGCAGTAGCCTTTAGGCTACATGAATTGTATCCTGTCCAGGATACAACATCCGGTCAGCTTCACAAAGGTCTGGCCTCTTCCCACATCTCCACAATGACTGCTATTTATACAGCCCTGAGGAGGGAAATCAGCAGAGTGAACATTTCTCCTGTACTTTCTTATAGACTCAATAAGAATTAGTGTTGAGGCTTCACAGGAGTAGCAATTAGATTTAAGCTTTGTTTCTGGCAGGTAAGTCCTCTGTGGGGAACCTTACACACATAATTGTGTCTCTTTTAAGAAAATATTGTTTTATTTTTGTTTAGGGTGTTTTGAGTATTTCTTGTCACTTGTCTGATCAGGATAAAACAGACGAACTGTTATAGGTTCAGTTCACGTAGTTTTATTACACACAAACACATCAGGAATGAGGCTTTGTAACTTAAACTTAAATAAACTTATAAACAGACTGGCTACCACACTCATACATGTTAACACTCTGGCTGTTCTCTCAAAATGGCACTGCTGTCTGCACGTGCTCACTATTTATATGCATGTGCTTACATCTGGAAATGCTTCTTAAAGTTACATACTCACACTCTGTTCTACATTCCTTCTTTAAGAAAAATTATAATCTTCAAGACTAGCGGATGTTTCCTGTCAGGGACCACTATTTTTAGACTTTGCTTAGTTTTAAATTGTCAGTTTTTTATGTGAGAGCATACTGTTTGTATAAACGTTACTGTTATTTTAGCACAACAAACAACAAGGACAGTAAGGACAAATGGTCCAACACATAAAAAACACAAAACAAAACCCCAATAAAAAATAGTGAAGGATCAAGCTATGGCAGAATAAAGCATAAACTGTTTAATGATAGTAAGCGCTTTCTCAGCACCTTTGCCACGTCATCAGACAATTCAAAAAGCCAAAAAACACAGTATTTAAAAACAATTCAACCAATTAAATCACTTGACCCATTCTCTATGCACCAACCTTAAAGTTATATACCATAAAACAGGTCTGGTGCATGAGTAACAAGCATTAATGCAATAGACAAAATATAAAAATTAAAAATATAAATCTAATCTAATATATATATTGAAATCATTGTACCCAGTGAGCGGGGAGGTGACGTTAGAAATAAGACAGAAACATCAGAACTTAAATGGATTATTAGGATGCGGGCTACAACAAGGAGGGGTTTAAATGATAACATTTGTATTAAACCCATTTTGCAAGCCAGGGAGTTGAATAGATAGGATGTATACATGTATATATTGATTCTTTATATTTTTAATTTTTATATTATGTCTATTGTATTAATGCTTGTTACTCATGCACCAGACCTGTTTTATGGTATATAACTTTAAGGCTGGAGCATGGAGAATGGGTCAAGTGATTTCATTGGCTGAATTGTTTTTAACTACAGTGTTTTTTGGCTTTTTGAATTGTCTGATGAAGAGGCAAAAGTGCTGTGAAAGTGCTTACTATCATTAAACAGTTTATGCTTTATTCTGCCATGGCTTGGTCCTTCACTATTTTTTATTGTTACAGTTATTTTATTAAAAGTTTAGTCAGGAAGTAATCCCTGTATATTTTTAAGAATATACTCATTTCAAGGACAGTAAAATTATATTTTATATTTTGGATTTTATAAATTTTACATCACTGAGACTTTTCTACCCAGACATCCACTGTAAATGTCCCTGTCCAGTTCAAAACCATAAATATATAATAAATAAATGCATACATACATAAAGTGAATATAATAGTCCACTAAAATTAAAACAATGATTAAAAAGGTCACACAGAAAAAACAAATCGTTAAAAAACACAAAAAGAAAAAGTGTAGCAAAGCCAGACTTTCCACTGTGTGATACTTTAAAACCCTTGTAGCAGAGACAATGTGGGATATATGCAAATTACCCTTTCAGATGCCATTTAGCTGAAACACCTGATAGCCTTAGAGGGTAATTTACATATATCACACATTACCTCTGATACAAGAGGTTTAAGGTATCACACAGTGGAAAGTCCAGCTTTGTTAGAGTCCACTAAAATTAGCTAATAATCTACCCTGGACCTTCATCTTTACCCACAAAGTAGTCAGTACTACCCTATCCCATCCTACATACAGGAGTTTAAACTCTTTACCAGTGAGTTTTGTCTTCCCTCAAGTCTGTTACCCTGTAGTCTTCAGTAGCCCCCCACACACACACATAAAAGTTCCATCCACAGTTGTTGAAACTATTTTACTTAAATTCTCAAAAATCCATCTGAACTGTGTTTTTGCTTCCTAATGTACAGATGATCCCAGTATAGGTTAGTTGATCTTGTAATTAATGTTGAAAATGGGCATATAGTGTTAAAGCTACAGTGATTAACATGTCATGTGGCAAACACAAGTTGTAGAAAAATCAGCTAGAATATAGATCTCAGGTTAGACCTTATCTTCTGTGATTGTTTTATTTATTATTTAAGCCTCCTGACATGCTATGACACGATCTGATATAGTTTCAGAGAGTAAAGGAAGTATCTTCAATAAATGAAAAATTTACATGCAACTCTAAAAGAAAATACATTTCACATCAAGAGTTTCTGTATATGAAACTACAGTACTGTAATTCTATGTAGAATTGTTGCTAGAGTGAGTGTCCTAGGACACTTTCCCCAACCCTCTCCCTTGGGAATGCAAACAAGATGTAATTCTTCATTCCTATCTACTCCACTCCCATTTGGTTCTTCTGACATTTGGCTCAGTAATTAAACCCCTCTCTGCCACCGATCACCCCTACCCTGCATTTCAGTCTTGCAGTCTGTAAGCCATAAAATGACAGATTCATATATCGAGGTGTAGCCTGCACCATCTGTAGCAAATATACAATTTACATGGACATCTGTCTAAAAAATGCTTTACAACATGCCACTTACTTTCAGCTTTCCTGGTGTGGACAGCTGGACGAGGCCTTTAGGTCAATCTGTTTCAACTATTCCCAAAACAATCACACAGTTTACTATAAATTGTGCATCTTAATTCTGAATATGTTTGAAGATGCAGTGGTGCAGCGTTAGCATTGTTGCCTCACAGCAAGAGGTTCTCCCATTCGATTCTCGGCTGGAGCACCTTCTGTGTGGAGTCTGCATGTCCTCCCCGTGGTCGAGTGGTGTTCGAAAGACATGCGTGAATGGGTGTGCCTTCGTTGAAGGTTGGGCATCGGGTTGGCACATTGGCACCGTAAAAATCTACTGCCAATCATTAGCGTACCGGAGTTCTGCTGTGGCGACCCCTAATGGGAAAAGCCGAAAGAAGAAGAAGAATTTTGAATATTTTTGAATATTTTTCCAAAATGAGACTAAAGCCAGAAAATGCTTACAAGTGTAGCTGCACTGCAGATGATTTTCTTCACTCTTATATGCAGAAGAACTTTAGTGAGAGGACCATGTTGATTGACCACTGGCTGGTCTACGGCTTGGAGTAAGTACCTCATTGGTACTTTTGAGCTTTTTTTAAGTTGTTTCAGGTTTTAACTTTCTGGTACTTAAGCCCTACCTTTGAGAGGGTTTCTGCTTATTCACACTGAGCTGAACGGAGGAGGGGCACTGACCACAACTCTGATCTGTGATATATAACAATAAGTATCCTGTTTTCTTGCTTATTTTACTAGTTATTGCTTATTCTTACAATTTATTGTACTTTTTATTATCTACTTACCACTTTTTACTGTGTTTTATTGCTATACACTAATCTGCACTGTTGTACTGCAATTGTCTGCCTTACTGGGCCTGTTAAATCACTTTTGTTACTGTGTCACTGTTTGTAAAGCTTTTTTAGCTAGTTTCATTGTAGGAATGGTATTAACTGGAAATGTTCTCCATTTGTTAAGCATCTGTTTGTTTGTTCTGATTTTCCTGCCAAGGAGTGTATCATATAGCTAATTTGTTTGTAGTTAAAAGCATTCTCTAGAATTGCCTTGCTCCTTTTTCTGTTTAAAACTTTCATTTAGTGTCTCACTGCTGTTTTTTTTGCTGTGATAAACACTTTTGTAGTGTTTTCTGACTAAAATAGTATAGCTATTAGTTGTAGCATAGTGCAGTTTCAGGTTTGCTGTCTCTGGGCCTGGTTGTTTGTTTGCAGTGGCTGTTTGATCTGAGCACATTTCCAAGCCATCTTGGATTAGCTTTGTAGTTGCCCACCCCTACTGAAAATTTGATATGGGATACTCCTCCCAGTCCAGTCTCATTATCTCATTCTACCTAATACAGAGAAAGCATTTGGGAAGGCCAACCCCCTTAGATTCTTAGCCTTGAATTATCTTCTGTTCCTCCTTTCTCCCTTTCCACTTTACTAAAAAAAAAAACAAACAACAAAAAAAAAAAAAAACACTTTATTCAGCTGCTTTACAGTACTTGTGTTTCCTCCTCCAACTCTAATACTTCTTCTTGCTTTTTCTTCTACTTGTTCTCTAAAGTGTTCAGTTGCATCTTTTCTGCTGCATTTATTACTGCTTGTTTTTAGCCTGTTTAAATTGTGTTATTCTAAGCCTCATAGTTTTAGTTGAAGCAATTGAGCTTTAGGCCTACCCCTTAACTCTCCCTGGCCCCTCTCCCTCAGATTCTGACAAATATGGATGGACAATTTCCTACAGTTTCTCCTGTCAACCTGATTTTTATGGGCATCCTGAGACAGCGTAGCAAGTGCCTCATGTACATGGAAAACCATCTACTACTACCACCTAGGAACACAATTTGTGAGAGATGCAATTACATTAAGAACCAAGAGTCTATGCTCGCTCCCTCACAAGCCAGTATATCTGGCACTGAGAAGGTTGTCAACACAATCATTACGCCTCAAACACCACCCACAACTGCACAACACATAACCACATATGCGGAGGTTCTCAACAAAAACAAACCCAGACAAAGGAGACCTCAGAGACAAAAACACACCAGAACTCCAACAGATAAAATGTGAGAAGTAAGGAGCCAAACTTGTCAGTAAGGATATTGCCAGCGTATACCAACCAAATAGTCTCCGTAGTTGATGTAAAATATATTTCAACGTCAAGTAGATGTTCCAAAAACCGCAACACCAGTTGTAAAAACGAATTTTTATTCCAACAAAAAGCTTTTTACCTAGGTTTCGTCCGTAACGACGAACTTCATCAGAATACATCATCACATTGTCTGAAACCATTTAAATAAGACAGCTACACCCAAAAATTTAATTAATAAATTGACTAATGATGTGTGACTCATATTTGCTAACAAAGCAAGTTAACAAACTGAATTCATTCACCACTGAAAACATTAAAATCATCTACTTGTAGACATGTTCTATATAAAAAATACCATTAAATATATAACTTACACTAACTTTGGAAAATGATGTTCTGTTAATATGTTTAAAAATGAATCTAAATTCATGGTAACATGGATTTTAATATTTATACATTTATATAAAAAATTAAACTTATAATGTACATACTATGTTATTGTCCTACCAGATAAATAAAAATAATTAATAACATACATTACAAATATATAATTATTGTATTATATAAATGTGTATTTGTAGTATTGATTTTATTATATGTATATTACATTATGTCCATAAATTTATAACACTTTTTTAAAATTTAATAGAAAATATGTATAAAAAATGTATGTATATAATTGATGTGACCATCGGTCCCATATTATACGGCTGTATCTCAAATAACCAGTGTTAATATTATGATGACGGTAGTGTAGTTGTGGTATCTTACGTGTAATTCCACTAGCTATTGCACTTATTTCCCTTAATTCTATTAAGTTTCAGTAGGGGTGTAATAGTGTGATATTCATTTAGGCCTGGTATACTATATGCGTCCAAGTAAATTTGCCATGTTAATTCTTTAAAGTCCAGATCATACTTTGTAATCATGCCTTGTTGGTCATAAATAACATGTTGAATAATACAAAATTTGAACTTATGTTGAGCATTACTTTGAATATGTCTGGCCAAAGCATTAGTTGTTCTGGAATGTTGAATGTCTAATAAGTGTTCTTTCACCCTATCTCTAAAGTGCCTACACCAGAACTACACAACCCTCCTCACCACATAACATGCATAGTCCACACACCTGTGTCTTGTAACCACTAAGGCCTAACCATAAACCCGACATATTAGTCATAGTCATAGGAGACTCCATTGTGAGACACAGAGATGTGCCTCTCACCAGGCTGGATAAGGAGAAAGTCATGTTTAGTTGTTTGTCAGGTGCCAAAATCCACCATATCATACACACACTCAAGTCTCTCAACAAAGGCTACTGTTATGACTTTGTCATAGTCCATGTTGGCGTGATCGACTTGAGATGTACCTCCATGGACTGTATGAAGAGAGACATGATTGAGCTTGTTGAATATGTGTCCCAGGTAGGTATGTCCCTAGCCTTAAGCAGCATTCTACCATCACCCAGAATGATACCTTAATACAAACAGAAAATGATTGACTTTAACAATTGGCTTAGTTTCTGGTGTCATTCCAGGGGGAATCCAGTACCTGACAGCCTAGGAAGATATGATCGACGGACCACAATGCTTTGCTAGAGATGGCCTGCATTTGTCTCACTTGAGCTTCAGGCTTCTGGCAAAGGCCCTTGCCTCCTCCATAGTGCCTTTTTTAGGAAAAGTCATGAGGTCAATACTACCAACATAAAAACTTCAACAAAAAACAAATTAAAGGTCAGCTAAACGTTAGGCGTCTAAACATGAAACTGCACTCATTGCACGCATTCTTAACCCTGGAAGATGCTGACATTTGTGCAGTCACAGAAACCTGGTTCAAAGCTGTGGAGAGCACCCCAGCCTTACCTGGTTACTCATCCTATCATATATTCAGACCCCAAATTGTGGGCAGCAAGGCCAAGGAGGTGGGGTTTCAATATATATTAAAGACACACACACCTCCATGCTGGTCAAACAGTATGACACACAGGAGACACTCCAGGTTCAGTTAACCATTGATAAGACCCCTATTCAAATCATAGCTAGCTTACAGGCTCCCAAATTTGACTCAAGATGCCTAGTCCACCTTTCGGGACCTCTTCGAATCTATCAAGATTAAACCCTTTACCCTGATCTTGGGCGACTTTTACTACCCAACCATAGATTGGAAAAACTACTCATGCCAGAACACAAATGCCCAGGGATTCCTCAATTTTATCACTGCAAATGCCTTGGAACAGCTAGTCGATACCCCCACAACAGGTGATAATATCTTGGACTTGGTATTCGCCAACATGAGTATCTACTGCAGCACCCCTACAGCATCATCCTCCCTTGTAAGATCCGACCATAAAGCGGACACTTTCAAAGTCACCATCTCCCCTGATACCCCACCCCCCGCCAGCTAGGGTCAAACAAAAAGACTTCTTTAAAGCTGATTGCAGCCTACTGAGGGATGGTATAAACAGCTTCACACCCACTCCCCCTCTGCAGAAACTGGCACCAATGTCCAAATCTACACCAAAGTACTGTATGAGCATTTATATAGATGCATGGAATCAGGAATACCTAACAGGACAAAATCATCCTCTGCAAGGAAGAGTAAACCTATCTGGTGGACAGCTGCAATAAATAAACTATATAACAAAAGGAAAAAATTGCTGCCCAGGACCAAGAAAGAGCAAGTGCCCAATTGGAAGTAATCTCTCCTTAGCATGAACAAGCAAATAAGAACACTACTGAAATCCTCTAAAGCCAACTTTGAGTCCAAATTGGCCACATCTGCTAAAGACAATCATAAGGCCATCTTCACCTATGTCTGCAATCTCAAAGGAGACACCTAAATCTGTTCAGAACTGGTGGTCAAGGACACCATATACACAAATGCTGTAGATATAGCCAACCTACTGGCTGACAGATTCAGTGAAAACTTCACCCCCCCCCCATCAGTAAATCAGGACATCCTCAGTATCTGCCCCCCACCACTTATCTCTAGGGAACAGGTCACCACTGCCCTCTCAAAGGCAAAAAATACAGCCTCCATGGGACCAGATAACATTCCAGGTTGCATCCTACATGAACCCGGGCATGAACTTGCAGCACCATTAGGCACCCTATTCAACCAAAGCCTGAGTACTGGCTTTGTCCCAGCCACGTTGAGGACAGCTGAGTAGAGCATCCACTGATCCTGGAAATTGAAGACCCATCAAACTAACTAGCCTAATCTACAAGGCTATGGAATGGATTATCATGGACCTCATTAACAGGAACATTGGTAACCTCCAAACACTTGACCCCACACATTTTGGCTTTGTCAAGGGGAGGTCATGTCTGTTAAATCTGTTTGACTTCTTTGAGACACTCACCAAAGCCATGGATGATGAGAAGATGTTGCACAAAACCTACCGTAACCTGGCCAAAGCCCTCAACATTATTCCCCACTCGGTTATAATAGATAAGCTCTCTCAACTAGGCATCAATCTATATGTTACCAGATGGGTAGCAAACTGGCTCACTGATAGAACCCACGTAATCAAAATAGGGGAACCACCTCAAGCAGTAGACCCGTAACGAGAGGCATACCTCAGGGATTGGTCCTGTGGCAACTGTTATTGGGTATATATTCTCTGAGGTGCAGGCCAAAACCAGTGGGCTATGGCTGACCAAGTTTGCAGATGACTGCAAGCTGGTCGTGGTCATCAATTCCCCAAGTGATGTGGACATCCTCCAAGAGGGTCTCACTCAAACAAATGACTGGTGCCAGAAACATGGCCTCAAGCTGAATGCCAAACATGCATTAGCATCCCCTTTGGGGAGAGTGACGACCCCACATATTATCACATTAATAATAATGTCCTAAGCACGCAATCAGTCATGAGGGATTTGGGCTCCCAGGTCGCTAGAAACCTGACTTTTGACCACCATGTTGATTCCGTTGTACGGAAAGCTTTCTATAGGCCCCGCCTTATAAGTAAGGGTATCTCATCCAGGGACAAGGAGGTCATAACATCCCTTTTCTTATAAGGCCAATTATTGAATACAGTGCCCCCTTCAGAATGTACCTCGCAAAGCACATGCAGCAGCTGGAGACACCATAGAGCTTCCTCACCAGGAGAATCCAGGGACTCAAACATCTACCCTACACAGATAGGCTAAAAGCCCTGTCCCTTTACTCAGTTTCATACAGACTCCTCAGAGGTGACCTCTGTCTGGCATACAAAGCAATCTCAGATCCTGCCTTAATGGTACTGCTGCATATCTGCAACTCAAGCACCACTCAAAAAACCCACACACGTGACCTCAATGTCATCTGTGACATCAATAGGATTTGTTGGTGGGACAGATTTGTGTCTCAGAGACGCCCCCATCTGTGGAATAGACTCCCTCTCCATGTCAAGCAGAGTACCTCATTATCCCTTTTTAATTGCAACATGGAAAACTAGATGGGAAACAAAAAATACACCCCTGGGATTCCACCTGTCTCCCTGCTGGACAGAGGCTTTGGGTGCTGACTTGTCTAAACATGAGCTAAACTCTTGGCTAGGCTTATAAGGGCCTCAGGGTCAATAGCCTAGTAACTTCCTATGATCCTATGATCCTATAAAGAAGTACACCATAAATAAAAGTGGGGGTTGAATAGGGTCTGGAAATGATTGGAGCGATCAGAAGCCAGTCATCCAGATATGGAAATATCTGATAACTTTGCAGTCAGATATGAGCTACAACTACTGCTAGACATTTGGTGAATACCCTGGGGGCTGTGATGAGACCAGATGGAAGTGCCCTGAACTGGTAGTGACTGGATCTCAGCCTGAAACACAGAAAACTCCTGGAGCGCCTGTCTATTTTGATATGGTAGTACACATCCTTGAGGTCATCAGAGCACATCCAATCGCTCATCTTCAGGAGAAGTAAGATGGATTGAATCGTGACCATTCTGAACTTTGTGAGTTTCACCGACTTGTTCAGAGAGGTCAGATCCAAGATAGGTCACAAGTCCCCTGTTTTCTTGGGTACTAAAAAGAATCTGTAATAAATGCCTGATCTGATTTGATCTGGGGGGCCTCTTGGATGACTTTTCTTTTGCAGCAACATTTTTACTTCCTGGACTGCATCCTCCCTCTGATTGGGTGGAACATTGGGGAGGTGAAGTTTTCATTTGGGAGCTTAGGGAAAGGGAATGAATTATCCCCTGGATATGATCTTTAGCACTCATTTGTTATTTGTGATAGCTTTGCAGGCTTCTCGGTGCAAGGAGAAACATCCCCATGACTGCTTCCAGGGGAGAGCAGTCAGGCAACAGTTCAGGATCACTGGAAAGGTTTCTCCTGGAAAGTTTCCCACAATCTCTGATTTTGTGGGTCCCCTTGACCACATGGGTGGCATCTCCCATTCTGACTATATCCCCCTCTGCCCTGGGGGGAAAAGTCTCCTTGAGTGTCCTGGAAAGGACCCTGTGACTTCTGAAGCCACATCTTCTTACTTCCATACTGGTTCCTGGAAAACGTCCATTGTGGAGTAGAAAAATGGATTCTGATGGCAGACAGGTTCTTACAATCCTTCTCACTCT
This sequence comes from Protopterus annectens, assembly GCF_019279795.1. Lineage (NCBI taxonomy): Eukaryota > Metazoa > Chordata > Ceratodontiformes > Protopteridae > Protopterus > Protopterus annectens. Next base: position 363,528,727 of record NC_056734.1, read on the forward strand.
GGGATAAAGTATCATGTACCATGGTTCCAAACAAGGTGTGGTCATCAAAGGGGGCATTAATAAAGGACTTTTGAAAGGCTCCACAAAATCACACAGCCTCATCCAGGCATAGTGCAGTATGGCAATGCTGAAACTGGCCTCCTTTGAGGTACCCTCCACAGCATGAGAAATTAACCTCATGGATGCATTGGCTAAAGAGTGTAGGGTGGTCAGCCTGGAATAAAATAACTCCTATTCCTCAGTAGACATGAACCCTGAGACCAGTCTAGAAAGTTCCTTTACTAAGTCCCTTTGTAGCCTGGTAAAATGTGACATAGTTCAATGCCCTAAGCACAAAGGTAGATGAGCTGTAGACTCTTTTGCCAAACCTGTCCAGCACCCAGGATTCTCTATTCAGGGGTGGACAGAGGAGTTTTTCTGAGCCAGCTGCTTTTTGGTGGCTGCCTCCACAACCATGGCATCTACGGGGATCCCTTTGGCCCAGAAAGATGTATCAACAGAAGCACTCAAAGTCTTGTCTGTGTGTTTGGGGATAGGTTCCACTGTATCCTGTTCCTTCCAAGCCCTCAATGACACCAGCTGGATAAGTGGGTCAGCCAGGGGGGCATCCAGATAGTAGATGAGCTGGACCCAAAAGCCTTCTGCAGTACTGATTTCTCCAGGGAAGTTTTTTTCGGCAGACCAACCACCCCTCTGCCAAAGGATTTCAAGAATGTCTCTGAAGGAGACATTGTCGGGTGGTGATTTGGGAGACCTTCACCGGGACATCCCAAGGAGGTGTCAGAAGAAGCCTGGAGAGTCACTGAGAGAAGGATGTGGAGGCTTTCGAGGACCAGCTGTCCATGCAGCAGCTCAGTGACCTCAGACACAAGTCTAGTATCAAGAGGGGAAGGTTCCATAGAGGTAAGTGCCAAGGGTCTCCTAGGAATGCAGAGAACACTGTCCACAACCTCAAGCACAGAGGGTCTCCAAACCACCTGGGGCTTTCCCACTGGAGCTGAGACCACTGGAGAAGACAGCTCCCAAAGCGTCCAAGCCTCCCAGTCTGAGGGGGGAGTCAGAGCCAAGTTGTCGAAGGCCGAGGCTCCAAGGAGCTCCAAAAGCTTCTGAGTTGAGGTCAACCCACCTGAACTGACCTTGATGCTACGGCTCTGAGACACACTCAGAACTGAAGACAGTGGAGCCAAACAGGTCAGCGAGAAAGTTGGAGGCAAAGAGGAGCTCTCTATCGGCTCTGACACCCTGGCACCGGGTCCCAAAGGAACCAACAACTCCAAAACCAAGGGTCAAATCAGAGAAGGAGTTACCAGCTGGAATGGGAAAACTCTCATGGATCCAGATGGGGACAGAACAAACACAAGTCCTATCTGGATCTGTTTCTTGAGAAATTGCCTCATGAGCTTGCCGATGTCCTTGGAGGTCAGACTTTGGGAAGATCCAGAACAAGTGATGGATGGAGGTCTGGAGGATCTCTGAGGGGAACAAGACAGAGACCTCCTTACATGTGTTGCAGAGTTGACCCTGGTGCAGAAACTGTAGGAGCCGACACCATAGGAGCAGCAGAGGTTGACCGGGACAGTGGAGAGACAATGACAACCGAACTTGGAGCAGAGCGAGTTGGTTCCAAAAACTTTGCCTTTTTCCTAGGCAGTTTGGAGGAGGATCACACAGGAGAAGATCTCCTGGACTCCTGGGACTCCCTGGGCTTTTTAGGAGGGGGTTGAGCCACTGACATAGAAGGCATCCCCTAGGTGGAGGAAGGAGGGAGAAAACCTTTTAAAATCAGTTAGAGCTAGAGCCTGAGGATGGAAAGTCCTGCAAATATCGCAAGGGGCTTCCAAATGGTTAGGCCCCAAGCAGTACATGCACTTCCCGTGGATGTCAGATAGATGAGTTTTCTGCCCACAGGAAGTGCATTTTTTAAAACCTAAAGGTTTTTGGTCAGCCATAAGGGCAAAGAAAGGACAGAAGAGAAGGGATTTTTTTTTTTTTTAAGAAAGGACCTGATGGATAGAAAGGCAAAAACTAGATAGAAAGTATCAGAGAATTAAATAAACAGAGCAAAAATGACTTACAATTCACTTGAAGATGGAGAAGCTCAAGAGCAAGGAATTCAATGCAACTCAACGCACGACAAATGAGATCTGAGATATTCTGGGGGACCAGGGAATTATGGGTAGGGTTGAGGAGCTCATGTCAGGAGTCTCGAGCTGGAAGAATTCAAACACATTTGATCCCTAACAGCAGAGAATTTATAATCCATTAGGGCAAGAACCATCTGTGGGGGGGGGGGGTCATCATTGAGGCAGACATTGGGGTGTTTGCAGTCTTGCTGTCATCCCGGCAATGTGAGTGTTTATGTATGTCCCTAACCCTGCCCCTGGGTAAGGAGATGAGTTACCCACATCACCACGGGGACTTTCATTGCCTTCCGGCTGTAAATACATGCATGCTCTTATGCATTACCAATAAGGGCTACTACTGCAATGCCTCCCCTGCTCTAAGGAATTAGAGCTGTTCACATCCTGCTCCAGATTACCATTACCCTGGGATGAACACACCCATCTTCCCCTGCTGCTGTCAAGTACCCCTGATCTTCTAATTAAACTCAGGTTGCCAGGCTGTAGTCAGGGCATTCTTTATCCTGATATACCATGTTGCTAGCATATTTTGTAAAAACTGTCATCAAATAAGCTTATAAGTTCTTATGTTACAGTTGTAAATATTGTACATGCTGCACATCTAACTATCTTTCAGGTTTTTTTTGTTTGTTTGTTTTGTATTTTTTGCAAGACTTTGTGTTTGTGTTAAGCAAGTGCCTTCTGACCCATGTCATGGCTGAAAAGGAATGCTGGACTAGCCAGCTTTCCAGTTAACAAATAATGTTACAGTACTACATTGTTTTATGGAGACTTAGGACCTCAAGAGAGTCTGCACCATGCAGACCTCTTCATCAAACTAAGCAGCAATCTGGAGTTTGAAGATGTTTTGAGATGGTGATATTCTAATGGAGAGAGGTATCAAAATCCAAATTCTGGCAGCTCTGTTCTGGAAGAAAAATGTTTTACTATTTTCTTAGTGCCTACTTGTAATGATTAACAGCTGATTATTTCTTGCATTGACACTAGAAATGGAAAAGTTAATGCTGGTCATGTCATGTAAAATGGTGTCTAGGTTGCATTTATATGCCCATATAAGATCACCTCTGTACAAGCAATAGGTAAGTATCTCAGTCTTTCAACATATCATAGGATCATAGGAAGTTGAAAGGACTCCAGTCGCAACTAAACAGTTTCAAGAGTTTATTAAAATATAAAAAGCCAGTAAAATAACGTGAGCACTTTTGTCTCATCATGAAGTCTTTGTTGTGAGACAAAAGTCCTCATGTTATTTTACTGGGTTTTTATATTTTAATAAATTCTTGAAGTTGTTTAGTTGCAACTGCAGTCCTTTCAACATTTATTTATTTTCAGTCAAGTTATTTCACTTTGGATACATTTTTTTGATCATAGGAAGTTACTAGGCTAATGGCCCTGGGGCCCTTACAAGCCTTGCCAAGAGTTTATCCCCAAAAAGGAACCTCAGTCAGCACCTGTCACCCATCACTGAGGGACACAGGTGGAACCCCTGGGACAAATTTGTGGTTTTCCATCCACTCATCAAGGTTCTGCTTGACGAAGGTCAGCGAGGTGCTCTGTTTAACATGTATGGGAAGTTTATTCCAAGGATGGGGCAGCCTCTGGGACACAAACCTGTCTCTCCAGCAGGTTTTGTTGATGTCACATATTAGATTCATGCCTTTTGACCAGGTAATGCGTGAGGAGTTAGACTTACAGATATGGAGCATCTCTGGTAAGGCATGGACTGAGATTGCCTTGTAGGCGAGAGACTGATCACCCCTGAGCGATCTGTATGATACGGAATAGAGTGATAGTGATTTGAGCCTGTATGCATAGGACAGGTGTTGAAGGCAATTGGATTCTCTTTGTGAGGTAATTCAGTGGCCTTTCCAGTTGGTGCAGATGTTTGTAGATGTACATACCAAACGGGGCATTATACTCAATTATTGATCTAATGAGGAAGGAGTGTAGAGAGCTAATAACCTCCTTTTTTCTGGATGCAATCCCTTTACTTATGAGATGAACCAAGTAAAAGGCTTTTCTGACCACTGCCGCTACATGATGGCTGAATGTGAGGTTGTTATCAACCTGAGTGCCCAGGTCTGTTACCACGGGTTGTGTGTTTAGGGGGTTGCCGTTGAAGTGGTAATCAGTAGGGGCCGTGTTTTTGCTGAATGGTATGATGATACATTTTTTTGTGTTTAGCTTGAGGCCATGACTTTGGCACCAGTCATTAGTTGCTGTGAGACCCTCTTTCAGTATGTTAACATCATTTGGGGAGTCAATGACAGCACCCAACTTACAGGCATCTCCAACTTTGGTCAGCCACAGGCCTTTTGTCTTTGCCTGGACCTCTGTGAAGTAGAATGCCAAACAGTAGGGGTCCCAGGATGGTCCCTGGGGAACTGCACTAGTGACAGGTCTGCTATCAGAGGTGGAGGTGCCTATTTTGACTTTGAGGGTCCTGTCGGTGAGCCAGTTGGCCACGCACCTGATGAAATAGGGATTTATGCCAAGTTGTGTTAGATTTTCGATGATGTTTGAGTGGGGGATTGTGTCAAAGGCCTTGGCCAAGTCAAGATAAGCTGTATGCACTGAATTTCCATTATCCAGGGCCATGGTGACAGTCTCAAAAAAGTCAGCTAGGTTCACCAGGCAAGATCTGCCCTTGACAAATCCGAACTTGATGGGGTCAAGTGCTTGGAGATTGCCTATGTCCATCTTTATGAGATCCATAATAATACAGTCCATGGCTTTACAGATCAGACTTATCAAGCTAATGGGGCGATAGTTTCCAGGGTCAGTAGTGGCACCATCTTTGTGTAAGGAGAACTATAATGGCAGTTCTCCACTGTGCTAGAATGAAGCCTGTACTTAGGCTGTAGTTGAATAGGGTGCTCAATGACGAAGCCAGTTCTTGCTGGAGATGGTACAGAATACAGCCTGAGATTCTATCAGGTCCCATAGAAGTTGCATTCTTTACATCGGATAGGGCCTTTAACACTTGACCTATGGAGATGTGAGGTGCGGGACAAGTATTGGGGATGTGAAAAGGGCCTTTGGGGGAAGACAGCGGGTTGAAGTTTGCACTGAACCTACTTGCTAGCAGGTTGGCTAAGTCAACAGGATCAGCATAAGTAATACTGTTAAGTACTAATTTGAAACAAACCTGGGCTTTGCCATGGAGGTTCCTGACATAACTGAATAAGGCTTTGTGGTTTCCCTTTGTTTCGCAGGCTAGTTTTGATTCATAATTGGCTTTGGAGGCTTTCACTAGTGATCTAATTTGCTTGTTGAGGCTAAGGAGGGAGTTTTTCCAGTTTGGAATATGTTCCTTTTTACCCTTGGACAACAATTTCTTCCTTTTGTTGTAAAGCCTGTTGATAGAGGATGTCCACTAAACAGGTTTGTGTTTCCTTGAGGAGCAGGTTTTAGTTCTATTGGGTATGGCTGAGTCCATGCAGTTGTACAGGTGCTTGTATACTGCATTGATGTACTGTTCAGCATAGTCGTCTGCATCCTCTGAGAGGGGCGGTGGTGTGAAGCTAAAGATACCTTCCCTTAGGAGGTTGTAGTCAGCTTTTAGAAGTTTTTCAGCTTGATTATGGTTTGGGAGTGGGGTGGGGGGGTGGGGTGGGATAGAAACTTTGAATGAGACAGTTGGATGATCTGATCTCACCAGAAAAAAACATACTATGGGAGTGGTGCAGCGATCACCCATGTTGGTGAGAAACAAGTCCAGAATGTTATCTCCCCTTGTGGGGGATGAGACAAGCTGGTCTAGTGCATTAGAATTGATGAAGTCAAGGAATCATAGAATTAGTGCATTAGTGCAGGAATAGCTCACCCAGTCTATGGTGGGGTAGTTGAAGTCACCAAGGATCAGAGTGTTAGGGGGTACCTTAATGGAGTCAAGTAGATCCAGGTAAGAGGAATGGGAGTCCTGAGTCATGGAGGGGGGGTTTGTAGCTGGCTATAACTTGGATGGGTGCCTTGTCAACTATCAGTTGCACCTGGAATAATTCCAGTCCGTCATGCTGGCAAACCAGTGTGGAGGTGTGCCTGTCTTTAATGAAGATAGAGACTCCACTATCCTTAGTCTTCCTGACCTCATTTTGGGGTCAGAATGTGTGGAATGAGGTACAGCCTGGTAAGGCAGAGGTGCTCTCTGTAGCCCTGAACCAAGTTTCTGTGACCGCACAAACATCGGCATCTTCCAGTGCAAGGAGAGCCTCCAGTGAGTGCATTTTCAGGTTAAGGTTCCTAACATTAAGCAGCATGACCCTCAATTTGCTTTTTGATACATCTCAGGCAGGCAGTTTGCTTTGGTAAATATTTCTGATTTTTTTTTCCACTTTTTAGATATCCTTGGGTGAATGTGTGCAGAAACTGACTACATTATGGAGCTGGCCTATTATGTAAAAAATTGTGATCAAATAACTCTACAAGCTCTTATTTTACAGTTGGATTGTGCTTATAAACAAAGGAAGGAAAACATCTTTTGTGACTAGATGTTACTGATTTCAAGACAGTTTGATAACACAACAATATTTTCTAATCATCATGTCATTGTGTATGCCAAAGGTTAGGTCATTTGTGTGCTTTAATCCCTTGGTCTCTGAACAGTTTGTATTCTTCCAGAAGTGTGTAATTTGGGGCATAACAGTACTGTTTGTTAAGGTTCCCTAAATGTATTACTTCACATTTTCCAGAACTAGGTCATTTGATACCCTGGGCAGTCAAGGAAGTCTTCCAAAGGTGAAGCTCCATATTACAGTTAAGCTACTAAACACATTTGATTCTGTAGCCATTATATCAGCTATGTCTGCTGAAATTAATACTGGTGCTTTGCTTACATTCACTGGTGTCGGCTCTTCAACACTACCAATTACTCTTCCCTAACAGCTTGCACCCTTTGCCCCATCCTAGTTATGGTACTGATATTTGCTATTGATAAAGCAAACTTGGCAATTGCTTGACCAGCAGTATAAGCTAACTAAAAATAGATTGCAATGTTTTGCAGTGATCAGTTGTAGAGGCTTCATTAGCTATCTTGACACTATCGGCAAACTTAGATACCCAAATACTGTATGTGTTGTCCAGAGTAGGCATACATTTTTTGATCCTTGGGGCACATCTTTAGTAAAAATGAAGGATCTTGATAACAATATTCTAATTTTAACCCTGAGAAACAAACATGAATATAAGGAATTATTTTGGCAGCTAAAGCTTCATGCCAACTCCCCACTGGGTTTAAATGATTTTTTGTCCATTCAGTTGGTGCTGAAACTTTATTCAGAAAAGTTATAATTTATTACTTTTAAAGTTATGATAAACATTTGGTATTTGTTGATTGTATGGTATATTTGTATTTTTACATTTTGCATATTTTTTATTTATGTTTTTGCTAGTGTGTTTCATTTTATATTAATGGGCAAGATAGCTTTAAATGTCTAAATGATGACATGAGGTACTAGTATAAAAGGAAATGATGTATTCTTTGTCTTAGATTCTGATGAAGTCCCTTGGTTTTTTGGGAAGAAAGTGATAAATTAGATTTACTAAAATCTGTTTGCTGCTTCAACTGTGCCATTGTTGTTATATGCAATCCCTCTTGTCTTCCAAAGTGTTACTTCTCTGCTTGGTTGGTTACTTCTCTTGTTTTGTAACACCCTTGCCATTTCCTTGTGATTACTGTTTAACCCTGGATTCCCTGTGCTTAGCCATTCTGTAACCCATTTAATGATAATGAGTTGTATTCTTTGCAGATAAATGTGGTTGCAGTATTTGAGGGAATACCAAATCAAATGCTTTGGCGGGATCTAAAAAATGAGTAAACCACAATCCACAATGTTAATGAGATTGGTAGAATAACTGAATCAGGTTTGTTGTATACAATTTCCTCTATGTAAATCCGTGTTGGTTTATGTACTTTATAATATAATTGTTTTTGTTTCTACATTTTAACAGTATGCTTTCAAAATATTTATTTAATATGAACAAGATGATAGATTGGAAATGTTCCCTGCAACTGGCATAAGGATTGGTGTAATGTTAGCCAACTTCCAAGTTAATCATGGGTAGATAATGGTCTTACATCTTATTTAGAAAATAGCTGTTAAAGTTGTCAGGACCATCAGCTTAGCTTTTATTTATTTTGCTTAATAATTCAGTCATCTACTCAACAGGAAAAGACAGGGATCAACAGTAAAACTGTTGCAGAATTTCAGGCAGTCCTGACCTAGCAGTGCTCAACTATCCACAACTGATTAACATGTCTCCACAACTTGAAAGTGATCTGTTATTAAACTGCTACCCAATTTTAATCAGGGGCGGCCCGTGCTATTGGACTGCCGGACGGCAGCCCCCCCAGCTGTAAAAAAGAAAAAAAGAAAGAAAATAAAAGATAAAAAAGAAAATTAAAAATTGCAGACTTTTGCGCTTGCACACTAGTCTGGACTGCTACTGAGACAGTCTGGAGCATGCACAGACTGTTTCAGCAGCAGTCCGGATTAGGAAACATTTAAGAGCAGATATCCCAGAAGTCTATGCAGTTGTAACTGCATAGACCATCACTGGAAACAGATCAGACTGCAACATTGGCAGGCTAGAGTCTCAACAAGGGAAGAACATCTCACGTGGTGGATTTGGTGCTCCAACAGACATAATGCACGGGCAGGTTTATAGTGCTCTAACAGCTATGGATTTAATGGCACAAAGGGATCTACATCACTCCAGGTGTGTGTGTGTGTGTGTGAAATGCCCCAGTTGCTGTATACTGGTGGCTAGAACAAACTCATGGTGGTGTGGGAGGGAATACCACAGGCTTGAACCCTGTACCTTGTATGCAGGTGTTAAGGACCTGAATTCCCTACCCACCACCATTTGTAAAAATAAAATTGCAGATTTTTGCCTCATATTTGATCTGATCTGTTCCTCATAATATCTGTGGTTTATAAATGCTGCAATGCTTGATATTTGATGGTGCAGTGGTAGCATTGTTGCCTCACAGCTGCAGCTTTGCAGTTTGATTATTGGCTGGGTTGCCTTCTGTGTGGGGTCTGCATCTTCTCCCTGTGTTTGTGTGGGTTTGCTTTTGTGTCCTCCCATGTTATAAAGACATGTCTGCATTATTTCTTCCTGGGCCTCTGCTGAAAATTGTTTTTTTGTTCCAAGTCAGACTGTCCTGATTAACAAATGTTAAATAAAATTGACATGCATTTGAATTTCAGACTTCAGGTTTCTGAATGTTTAGTTCCTTGCATATTTGATGGTGCAGTGGTAGCATTGTTGCCTTACAACTATAGGTTTTCTGGTTTGATTCTTGGCTGGGGTGCCTTCTGTGTGGAGTCTGCATCTCATCCCTGTGTTTGTGTGGATTTGCTCTGGTGTCCTGCCATTTTACAAAGACATGTGTCTGCAGTATTTCTCCCTGGGCCTCTGCTGAAAATTGTTTTTGTTCCGTCAGAAGTAAAATTGACAGGCATTTGAATTTCAGACTTCATATTCTTCAGAAAATACATAGTAACACAACCTTTTATTCTAGCAATTTTCTAAGTTTATAAGATGAATATTTGAAATTTGTCCTTATTTTTGGGACTGTATTACCCCATTTATTGGCTCTGTCCAGGTTTTTTGTGCTAAGGTTGACAGCTATGGCAAGAACTGAATTCACTGAATATGTTTGAGGGCTGTATTCCCTCATTACTGGGTTTGTTCAGGTGTTTTGTGCTAAGATGTTGACAGCTATGGTGAGAACTGAATTCATTAAATGATAGCCATTTAAGTTTCAGTCTTCCTCTCTTTCACAAAGCAGCTGATTTGGCGTAGTGGTATGTTGCACTGACTGTTTTGCACAGGGACCTTGGCAGTAAAATGTATGGTGGTAACACAGCATTTTTCTTTCACAAAGCAGCTGATTTGGCATAGTGGTATGTTGCTCTGACTCTTTTGCACAGGGACCTTGGCAGTAAAATGTATGGTGGTAACACAGCATTTTATTCTAGCAACTTTCCAAGATTATACGAGCAATGTTTAATGTGTCCCTGGTTGTTGGGCTTTTGACCCCCCCCCCACAATGAATTTGGCTTTTTCCAGATTTCTTGTGCTGCGAAGTTGAGATGCAGTTGAGTATTGAGTAGATTTTACAAGTAGCTGGGAGCTGCAGGGAAAGGGAAGTTTAGTGCTGCTTATGCTAAGTCAGTTTGTATTGTTAATAGCACAACAGGTAGTGTACTTGCTTTTGATGCAGAAGGTTGTTGGTTCTACTCCCACAAGGGATGAACGCTGCCATACTGAAAAAGTTAAGATACTAACTATGAGCCTGTTATCAGTTTTCCATCCATTTCCTATTGCAATATTACTAGCTGATCATTTTTAATGTAATATAGGCAATTTATTCCTCAGGGGCATCAGGCACTTTATTTTTTGATGAAATCATGAAATATAAAGGTGTTTGCTAGCAACAACCTCTTCATTAGTTACAGATTTATTTAATGTGAAATTATTTAGATGACTTTTTTATTTCTTCAGAGATTGTGCATATTTATTGATAATGGTCGACTGTAGAATTGTGCATATTTACTGATAATGGTGGACTGTAGAATTGTGCATATTTACTGATAATGGTGGACTGTAGAAGTTTGAGTAGACTTTTATGATGGAAATATTCTGAACTGGGCAGTTTTGTCATTATGGGTGCATGCATTTTGTTTCATTGTTTACTGGAAAGATGTTCTGAATTGGGCAGTTTTGTCATTATTGGTGCATGCGTTTTGTTTCATTGTTTACTGAAAAAATGTTCAAAACAATAGGACGGTGTATCAAAGAGCACATGTATGTTTCATATGCAAGGGGCCTATGATTTGAAAACAGCCCAAAATTAATCTTTATCTGCCACTGGTAAAATGTATTTTCTTTGAATGTGGGTTTCAATGTTGTTTCAATGAATGTGAGTTTCAAGGGCAGAGAAGTTTTAATGCTACGTTTGTTTAGCAGATGTCTTAGTGTTTGTGCTGTAAAATGCAAAATAAAACTTTCAAATGAAGTTCAAATCAACATAGAAGTAAATCAGTATGCACATTAGTGTTTATGGTAAATGGAGTGAAATAGCCAGGTAATGGATCATTGGAATGGCTGCAGGTGGAGGCTCCATTCGACCATGATTTTGTGAGGGGGAAGGGCGGCAAACTTAAAGACAGCCCCAGCTGAACTATACCTCCCAACTGTCCAGATTTTCAAAGAATGAATAGATTTTTGCTTCTTATTTTTGGTTTGTTCCTCATAAAATTTCTGGTTTTCTGGCAAATCATTTAGGAATTAAGTCACTAAATAATGACACACTGAGTTGCAGACTTCATAACCTTCAGAAAAATGCATGCCAAAGTAAGACCTGTTATTCTATCAACTGTCTCAGTTTATACAAGAGCAATTTTTAGTACTGTTTATATGTTCCCCCAATATAGTTGGCCTTGTTAGCTTTATTGCATTAACAGGTTGAGAGGTACATGCAAATAAATTGCTTTATAGAATTAGGCATAGCCAAACCTCTCAACTGTCCCTGATTTTGGCTCAAAATGTTGCTCTCCCCCTAATAATCCCTCCACAAAATAGCAATTTTGGAAGAAAACATGGAGGGTTTACAATTAGGAAATAACTGTAATAATCAGAGTTATAGATTACTATTATTTCAGAAATGCATGTAGATTCTTTTATTTTGTCAGCTGCTCAAGTTAGCAGTACTAATATTAAAGTGTCCCTTCTTTGACAGGTTCCCAGCCGTATTGTGTGGCTATTTCATATTTTTACATCACATTTTTGGTCCATTTTTCATAACATTGTTTTTTTTTGGCAAATTAGTGACAAATCATTAAAGACTGAAGTTAGAAAATAATGACAGACATTTGAGTTTCAGATTTCATACCATTCAGAAATTCATACTAATGCAAGACCTATTCTGTTATCTTTCTAAGTTTATAAGAGCAATATTTAAAAATTGTCCTTGTTTTTGGGCCTTTGTCCCACTTCTTTGTATGGCTTTGTCCAGATTTCTTGCTCTGAGGTTGAGAGGTATGACAAATGTGTCAGGGCCATCACAGTCAGCCAGAGACATTTCAAATTGTGACATACTTGTTGCACCCCACTCCCCCATGTAGTGACTGTGGATGTGTCGAAGCAAGGCAAGGAGTAGTTATGCAGTGTAAATGTGCAGAGTATCCCCCCCCCCATCCAAGGTAGACACAAGTACTAGAGTGGCTTTTCATCTGTCCTTGATATTTGCAGAATGGTCTGGTTTCTGTCATATTTTTTGTACTGTTGATTTATGCTTATTACTCAAAGTGCCTGTTGCTCTGTATTTAAGCAGCAATACTTTAATGACCATCAGGTAAGCTTGGCTGAGATCGTAAGATGCAAGTAAGCTTTAATAAGCATACTGTTAAAGAATTGCCAACATTGAAAGCCTTTCTGTTGTTGCCATGTAGAGAATACTTAACTAGATAATGTATAAGCCTTGGGTATTGAAATGCATAAGACAGTATTTGTCATAAAGGGCAGGATTACATTATTTTAAGAAGCTCATTACACTTGGAGACTTCCAGTCATCTCTGCGGGCTTTACCCATAAACTAAACAGAATGCCAATCGTGTGGTGCATAACCTGTACAGTAATCCTTTTAAGCAATGTATCTTGAGCATATTTCTTGTTTGCTTTTCATTTTTTACTTTGATCATGTTTTCCCCATGAAACAAGTAGATAGTTGTAAGGCAGCAGGTCTTTTTTTTTTTTGGATAAGAAACATTTTTACAAGTGGGGGCATCAGAGATTTCTACTTTCAGCATGTTACTTGGTACATTAATAAAGCTGAATATAAATTATAATTAGAACTGCAGTGCAAGAAGTGGTTTGAGTTGAGTGCTGCTTGTTTTTCTTATACTTGATTTTGACTGGCATTCCATCAATATATTTAAAAAGTAATTTATTTTTTCATGCCTCACAACCTTTTTGTTTCCATCTAGATATTAAGTAAGCTGTCATGTAGACAATGCACTGAAATATTTTTATTCTTCTACACTTCATTTTGTCTTGATTGGACTCTCATAATGACGGTTTGGCACCCAGGGCCGTATATTTAGTTAGTTTTTGTGGTTTTGAGCATAGCTCCTCCCCTTTCTAGTTGGCCGCACCTCTTCCCATTGACCCCACCCATTCAGCTGTCTCCTGCAGCCCCCCTTTGATTTGAAGTCACCAGCTGCCACTGATTTTAATGTGATAGAGTCAGCAAAGCA